>NC_068278.1:32841783-33119283 GCF_025860055.1 Xyrauchen texanus | reverse complement strand
AGGGCCATTCAAGCTGTTATTAGCATCAGTTCCAAAAGCCAGTGTCTGTATGGGCCAAGGATGTGTCAGTGCCCATGGCATAGGTAAATCGGACATCAGTGAGAATGTCCGATTTAGGGTGTGAAACTAGCAGGGTGTGAAACTAGCACCTGCCAAATGCGACAAAGCTTAATCCAGTTCACCAGCTCCTCGCCCAAATGTATTTCAAGTGTGGGTAATTTTGCTCATCTACCCACAACAGGCGGGCGACTGAGTGACACATGACAAGAAATGCTGTTAGTCACAAAGACATGTGCTTGAAAAAACACATTTTATTATATTTTTAAGAACAGACAAAAGAAAAGCCATCAATAGCTGTGTTTCCATCAACACTTGTTTATGCACATTTTAGGATTTCGTATTAAATCTGCTGGATGGAAACACCAAGATGCAAATAAAATCTCCAAAATGTGCATGGAAAATGTATAAGCTTGCTTGAGGTGGATACATTTATTATTCGATAAGAAGAAATGTGCATAAACTATGATGGAAACGCATTTACAGAATAAACTCCTATTGAATTTAACAGGAATCCAAGATGCGCATCCAACCAATCATCTCAACTGAATTGTTGCCCTGGTCATTCTGAAATACCGGTGTCCTAACAATCCAAAGCCTGCATCGAGTTTGCAGAGCAAATTAGATAAACACAAACTTGCACTATTTCCCGAAGAATATCTTATAGACCCACACTGCAAAGTCATGATGGAGGAACACACACACATAGTGCTCCCAGAACTGTGTGACGCGCTGTCATTTCCAGTTATGAAACAAGTTATTAAAGTGTTTTGTCTGCATGTCTGTAAAGGGATCAATGGAAAGGAGGAGGCGAGAACCGGCTTTTCAATATAAATAATAGTTTAATGATCAACTTAAAAGAAGACACAAACACACACATGACGGATATGTCCGCTAACGATCTCTCTCCCGCACGATAATCTGCAGTCGACCTTTATACCTCAGAGGCTTGATTAGCCTAATACGGGACCGGGTGTGTATGATCACGACCCGGCCCCGCCACGACCCGGCCATTAGAGACAGTAAATGTTTGGATTTGGGGAGGGAGTTAAATATGATTTTTTGATCACCATGTTATTTTAATACTTTTTTTGTTTAGTTTAAAGTGCAATCTGACTTAAGAAATGCCTTTTAAGTTTTTTGTGTTTCAATATATGAATAAAATTTTTAAATCAAAATCAATAAAGCAAAAAAAATTCACTGACCCTCAGCATGTGGGTTGATGGTGTAATCAGATATCGCAATATTTTTAAAGGCAATTATCGCCAAAATATTTTTTACATATCGCCCAGCCATATTGCACATATCGCATATTTTACATATTGCAAACCTCATCCTTTCTCAGCATTCAGACATAACCAACGTATCTGCATGGGTTGCTTTGGTAATGACGTCGGCCTACCCGCGTGACGATGCTTACAAAACAGATGTGGGAAAAATGGAGGTGCATCATCTCTCTCTCCAAATAAGTGCCCTGTCCAGTCACAGTGCAGAACTCCTCTGTCACACAAGAAAAACTCAGCGACGGAGGCTAAATATTGTGATGTTCTGCACAGCAGTCACCGACTTTTGATGTCATTGTTGTGTGTCACGTAAAGAGTGACGCAAAAGACCATTTGAAATCCGAATTGAGCAACCAGAGCATCCGGATCAAGACGCGTCTGAAAAAATCTGATTTCAATCACATTTGAAACAACCTCCCGATGTGGTGTGAATCAGATTCGAAAAAATCTGTTTTCATGTGTTTGTTTTTTTTTGCTATCCAGACTATCAAAAACTCATCTGGAAACAATCTGGATATGCAAAAAATCAGATTTTTAGTGGCAGTCTGAACAAGGCCATAGAGATATTTTTAAATGATGACGTTGTCCTCTTTATTGTAAGTAAGCATGTTTAATACAACCTTTTATGTCTAGGCACAAGCTGAATAGTCGGTTAAGAGCTAATGATTAATCGTTGCAATAATCAACCGAATTGTCAAATAATCATTCTTATAATCGTGAGATTAGTCGATTATCAAAATAATCGTTAGTTGTAGCCCTAATGTCAAGAAAAAAGGCACTGAGTTTGAAGGTAGGCCTTAAAATACATCCACAGTTACAACTACAATTGACTCCAATTAGTCAGAAGCTAATTGGCTAAAGGCTTGACATTATTTTCTGGAATTTTCCAAGCTGTTTAAAGGCACAGTTAACTTAATGTATGTAAACTTCTGACCCACTGGAATTGTGATATAGTCAATGAAAAATGAAACAATCTGTCTCTAAACAATTGATGGAAAAATTACTCATAGTATGCACAAAGTAGATGTCCTAAACGACTTGCCAAAACTATAGTTTGCTAGTATTAAATATGTAATTAAAAAATATATATGTTTTAATGACTTCAACCTAAGTGTATGTAAACTTCTGACTTAAACTGTACTAGCACACACCAAAATAGTTTACATAGTTAAGAAGAAGAAAAAAAAAACACAGTATTACCTTTCTCTGATGAAGTCTGCTAGCTCCTTGCTGGATATCTGGCCATGTTTCATGTTATGGTACAGTACATCAAATCCATTGTTTTTTTCACCCTGACAAAAAAGAAAGAAAAAATAATGAAATTAATAGAAAATTGCACTTGATAAACAAAACAGCACTAGACTTCTTCTCTAATAAATGCTAAAAATGCAAAGCAAAGAAACAGAGCCATAAAACTGCAAGCCAACACTGGTGCCAAAAGAAGTATACTGCTTTAGGTTTCCCAACAATCAATGCTGTGAAGGCCTGAATGGCAGCTAGCTGACTCCTTAAGTCAGACTGGTCCACCATGTTCATCTTGTTCACCTGTTCACTTTTTGCCAGTTAAGTAGAGTAAGTCAGTAATTTAAGTTTGATTTGAACTCTGTGTAAAGGGTTCCATAATAACCACAATGGTACAAGTGTCCAATATCAGCATTTTTAAAAGGCAATCAGTAAACTCGTGCATTATTCAGATTTGAAGTAAAGCCAAATTCATTCACTAATTCTGAAATAGTTAGAGACTTTATGTTTTTGAAAAACATAAACCCCCAAAAATGAATGGGGGTAGTTTTCACAAATGTAGCCAATTATTTTGTTGGGCATGCATATTTAGACACATGCCTGAATAAGCGTGAGAAAGAGAGACAGGCCTGCGGAAAAGGAGACACAACATGCACATGCTTCTTAGTGAAGCATAAATGGGTGCCATGAAGAGGAAACTTTTTGCTGACTGCTTTTAACCAGCTGCAGTAAAATCAGGAGTATACCTCAGGTGCCGGTTGCACCAGCTATACATATGTTAAACCATAGCCTATAGCTGTGGCGTAAATGGGCACTAAGTCACAATTTACGCACTACTAAATATTTGAGCGTTGCACCATTAAACATAGGTAGGACGTAACCCTACATATAAACTAAAATATTTATGAAGACTCCGACCAGGAGTAGCCTAAGGGTTGGAATAAAGAAGCAGACTGACATATAATAAAATCAATGAGCTCATGTTTAGGTTGAGAGGATTCAGTCCTTTCGACATATTATGATGTTGGTATTTACACTCGTTTACATTTACGAAAGAAAACATTATGTAAAAAACGTACCTCTTCAGCATGAACCCGATCTAACGGTGCACTTTCCTGTGTACGGTGTCAAGTTTCAACATATACGGAATATATACGATATTAAAATTAATAAATGTTAAAAGATATTTCTAGCCTGTTGTATAAGTAATTATTTTTTTATTGTCCCTCATTAGTTTTAGATACAATTATTAAATATTGTTATTTGCATAGGCTAAATATACCATTAATGAAATATTGTTTTATTACTTATCGTATTTTAATGGGGATATAATTTATTACAGCTGACAGTTACGTTAGCAAACAAGGTTTGAGCATCAACCATAACAAGATCAAACTGAATTGACATATTTTTAATACTTCTGTGAACAAATTTGAAAACTGCATATTGGATAAAGGTAAACTTCATATTATGAGACTACACGTGAATTTACGGAGAGCTTACGACCTGCTAGTTAAGTCTTGCCTGAAGAACAGGTGGTGCAACCAAATTAATCACTGAATTACAAAAAAAAACTAGTAGTTACTAAGCCCTAGTGTTAACTTTACGTACAAACTTATGTGAGAATTTACACATAGCTGGTGCAACCCTACCTAGATCTTTACATCAGATGTTAACCGTCTCAAAAAATATCACTGTTTCATGGTATACGGTATCACAATAACTACTATCTGTGAAAACAGAAGGGTTATATATTTTTTAGAGCAAACACTTTATTATAATTGAAACTTGAAATTGTAGTATGTGTAAAAAAGTCTCCCTTTTGAAAATAAAATAAATAGAAAAAATAAGAAAGCTAACAGATTTATAATAATAAACCAAATTATAAACATGATAAAAAATAGCATGTAACTATAACATGTTATATAACTAAAGTATGTTAATTTAACATGCCATGCTTACATATAAACTAACTACTAAATGAAAAATAACATCAGCTGTGTGAGCTTTTAAAAGTAATATCCTATGATTATTAATAATTAACATATACTGCTCCTGTCTGGACCTTTAACTCAGTGGTTCTCAACTGGTTTTGGTTCAGGACAGATCTTACATAGGAAATCAAGTGGCGACCCAGCATAGTAAAACATTTGAATTAAAAATTACATTTAATGTATCCTGGGTTGCATTTCCTTTTATGTTGCATAGTTTTGTTCATGGTTTTCCAGTACAAGGACATGCATCAAGTGACATTATTTTTGTTAATGATGTCAACAACAAAATCTACAGGAAGTTGTCTCTCCCCCTTTTAAAAATTGAAGAGGAACAAGTGAGACTTTAAACAAGAAAAGTCTCACTAGAATTGAAGTTGGTCACATCAGCTTTGATGTCTGCGCTCCGCAAGACCGAGGGAAGCTGTTGCACGCGAAGAGCAGAGAAGAGCAGATCATGATCGCAAGCTCGTTACTCATGCAATAATGCAGATGAGAAGCCTTTAGCGGTTTGCGAGATTATCATTAAATCTGCCTCGGCAGTCCTAAATAGGCTATCACTTGGGCGGCTGCCGAAATAGCTTCAATGGGAGAACCATGGCATTGTTCTTTCCCTGCTGTCTGTGACCCAGTCCGAATAGACCAGTTGAGAAACACTGCTTTAACTCACACACACACACACACACACACACACACACACACACACACACACACACTCATTTATGTCAGACCCCCTCGCCTCGCTTCTCTCTGACGTGTGTGTGTGTGTGTGTGTGTGTGTGTGTGTGTGTGTGAGCGTGTATTTATCACTTTGTGGGGACCAAATGTCCCCATAAGGATAGTAAAACCCGAAATTTTTGACCTTGTGGGGACATTTTGTCGGTCCCCATGAGGAAAACAGCTTATAAATCATACTAAATTATGTTTTTTGAAAATGTAAAAATGCAGAATGTTTTCTGTGAGGGTTAGGTTTAGGGGTAGGGTTAGGTTTAGGGGATAGAATATAAAGTTTGTACAGTATAAAAACCATTATGTCTATGGAAAGTCCCCATAAAACATGGAAACACAACATGTGTGTGTGTGTGTGTGTGTGTGTGTGAGATGCAAGTTGACGAGTCTGACAGGCAGACGAGGAGGAGATACGCACGCGCATGTGAGATTCTCCGTCCGGTTGCATTTTTTTTCTCAATACCGTAGATATGCAAATGTACATGGTATGACAACCGTCAATTTTCATACCGTGGTATACGGTAAACCACTGCAACCCTACTCAGCATATCTGCCCATAAATATATCTGACATATGACAATATTGAATATGTAGAAGAAACTATTCAACCCAGTTTTGATTTCAAAATAAGCTTTGTGTTTTATTATAAATGAGAAATAAAAATTTTCAGGCTTTAGAAAATGATGATAGATTGGTATGAGCACAACCTACTTAAAAGGAATTAACCATGGTGGAATTAATGGTGTTATGAAGCTCTGTTGTCAGGTTTTTATTGTCTTTCTGAGGTTATCACACCAGCTTTTGTGGAAATGGCAAATAGGCTAACACACAGTGTATATTTGTGTGTTTCTATGGAGGCCCAAACCTGCATAAATAATAAATGAATAAATGTAATAATAAAAAAATAAATAAAGCAATAAATGTCTTGATAAAACAATTATAATTCGTTTTTAATTAAGAATCATTTATAAATTTATATATTTAGGCTATTTAACTGTAACGTTGTAACGTTAGCCTGTTGACTTATGTTTGACTGAATCTTTTAACTTGCTTTATTTCTTGACTTATATAGCTTCTTATACTTTAATAATGGCTATTATTGATCAATAAAACTGAAATTTAACAAAAAGAGACAGGGTTGTGTCATTTTATTTCATATAGCCTATGTAAGACTATTTTAATATATAGCCTATATCACCAACACGTCATGTATTTTTTCATGTATGGGATGGGAAGAATTTCATATATCAATTTCCATAATAACATAATTAAAATTGCATTTCGAATCGCTGTGAATACGTAAGACAGTATAAGCTCAGGTAAACCTCAATCACAATTTATCTTAGCCAAAAACTGTTTTAGTATTAATAACATTAACAGAAAGGTTGGTAGCTAGGAGTAAAAAAAATATATTAATTTTTTCATTCAAAGGATTGTGTCATGTTACAGCTATTATAAGCAGCACACGCATTCGCCAAATGAACGGTGTTTGCTCTCCTGATCACAACAGAAGTGACGTAGATAGTGACGTGTGCAAAACTGTCCCAATTCTGCTTTTCACAGCTTCGGGCCCTTGCGCACTTACTCCGCTAAGTGCACTTTCAACAAATGTCCACTTCGAGGAAGACCTTAGGGCGTAGTGTGGATATTGGGACAGGGCCTTCCTGTATTCGGTCGAAGTCCACAGTAGTCGATTGTTGAGTTCACGCGCGCGATCATTGGTAACTAAGCAATTCAAGCGAACGCGCCCCATTTAAGTCAACAGGGTGCAAATTTTAAAAAGAGGATAACACGGTGTAGGCAACACCGATTTTTGTCGTTGTTCTCTGTACTGACAGCACTCCAAATTTACAAAAAAATGAGCTCAATGTTAAAATTGACTGGAGTGCTCCTTTAATACAACAGAAAATACCACCTCTAATCACCCTTTTGCTAATGAAAAAATAAATAATCTATAAACAAAGTCGTAACAGCAAAAATAATTTTAGCTAAAATTTATTTATTTGCTAAAATGCAACATTTACTTACTTTCACATGTTTCATTAAGTCCTCGGCAGTTGCATGTCCCATGAACTGGGATCCCAGGTATCTTGACTGCACCTGCCCGCCCTCCCAAAAACGTACGTGCAGGTCCAGCTGTTTCGTTTTGGTGGTGCGATTCAGACTTTCGTCGAACATCAGCACGAACGGTCCCGTGATTTTGGAAATTAGTTCTCTTTTTATAAAATCCGCTATTCCAAAGCGCGTAATGTAGGACGTTTTATCTTTCCCGCATCTGAAGGATTTAGCTATATCAGAGTCCAGAAACATTGTTTGAAACAATTCCCCGATTTCCTCATTCGCACTGTAGGACTATTGTCTTGTCACCATGTGGAGAACCCAGAGCACCTCCGCTTTTAGTGTTGGCTCTGATCCAAAAGCAACATGGAGGTCGATTGCGAGAGTTGCGGAGCTACTGTGTGGGCCTAGCCTAGGCAGTTTAGAAGTAGTGCTGGAGCCGCCAGATACTCGCAAGAACTGGCTGATGGCTGTCGTTTGCTGGAGACCCTTCACAGCAGTTAGATGTTTTTCACTTTTTGAATGAGACTCCAGTGCCCGTACACCCAACGTTCCCAATTTAATAGCTTTCTTGCATAAGAAACAGTGTAATGCGTAATTTGCAACTGGCTTTAACCAAGCACGAAATTCAGATTTTTCAAGCCAAGTATCGCTAAACTTGCACTTCCCCATAGCTGAATAAAATCTGTTTTACGTCTTTCTGTGGTATCCGAGAGACTCGCGCCAATAACACGAAAGCTTAAAGCTGATTGGCTGTTGCATGTTGGTCTATTTTGTAGTTGTAATACAGCGAATTATATTTGGACTAGCAAAATAAGAAACTACAACACCACGGAATTAAAAAAAAAAACATTCCAAAGCGCTGCGGGAGCATTTAAATGAGATTTACATGGACGTAGGAAAATTAAGACCTGTTTAAAATGATTTAAGACCTAGAACACAATACTTCAGCAACTTTAAGACTTTTTAAGGCCTTAAATTGTGATTTTGAAATTTTAGACTTTTTTAGACCCCGCGGAAACCCTGTATGTATTCATTTATTATTTTTGCATGTTTTGTCCTCCATATGTTTCTGGTAAATCAAAGATAACCAAGATCTCTGTGACTGTATCATTTTGGGGTCACTCTCTCAGTGTTAAAAAGGACAGCAACAGGAAAGTAAAGCTCTACAGAAGTGACCAGGGAATGCATTGATATAAAAAATAAAAAAAAACAATAGGAAAATAACAACAAATTTAGGAAACTGCTTTGGGTGTCTGCACCTTGCATACCAGCACAATGTATGCTTGTTTGTTCTGTGATTAGTTCATGGATCCCAAATAACTTATATGTGCCTAACATTCACAACACAAGTTGTAACAAATGATAAAAATTTTATCAGCCAGACAAAAATGTGCTTTGCTTTTGTTCAGTCATTTTAACGCAGTCTCTGCACCTGACATTACATTGTTTGATACGTGCATATATACATTCAGTAATGTATCTTCCTCTGGTGAATAAATAGAGAGCTGAAAACAGATCACGCTCATGATAGAGAAGCACAGATAAAGAAGAGGAAGTGCTAAAAACAGTGAATGTGGAGTGATAGGGAGAGACAGCAAAAAGGTGTGAAATGCAACAATAGAATCACTAAAACACAAACTGAATTTAAAGTTCAAACACACATAACTATTATATTTATTCTCTGATAAAAAAGACTTACTTATCAGAACAAGAGTGAACCCAAACTCAATTCATATTTAAAGCCAAAACAAACACTACAATACAAGACATAAAGGTACATGAATTTGAGAAAGTGAAATAGTGTGCATGTACTTGTTCGTGCAGAACGAAGCTATGACAATTGCTATATTCTAAAGAAACCTGTTTGCAAAACATGATTTGGCTCATTTATAAGGCTTTAAAATAGTAAGATACATCTCACAAGTTGGTGTTCGACAGGTTTCACAATATTAGTGATGGTCTTCACATTGTTGATTAGGTTGAGGATATTTTGGGCCTACAAAGAAAGTCAAACCTGCAGTGCACACACACAGTCTTCTCCTTTCTTTGAATCTCTAGCCAAGAATGCCTACTTGGAAGGGTAATTATTAGGGCTGTCGATTTAAAGCGTTAATTCAGTGCGATTAATTTTACAAAAAAATAACGCGCAAAAGTTTTTTACACAATTAATCGCATGCCCACGGACAATAATAAGGAAGATTCCTAAGAAATGCAAGCTTGCAGTACCACCTGTTTACTCCAGAGGGCAGTAAGTGACATCAGCTGTTTGAGCAACGCGCAGTTTATACAGTGAACAAAACACTTCAGTAGGCAGAACAATACAAACATGCGTTACACGTTCTTGCTTTCAAAACACTCGAAGGAGTGTGACGCAACACACCCAAGACGTCTAACGTAGGTGTAAATTGACGGGCCCTTAAACAAGCCTTCATAATAATAATAATAATAATAATATATATATATATATATATATATATATATATATATATATATATATCATATGTTATATGAGGGGCTTTCTCAGCAAATATTTGTAAATGCGATTAATTAATCGGGACACCATGTAATTCATTTTATTAAAACATTTTATCAATTGACAGCCCTAGTAATTTTATTTGAAAAATAAAAAATTCCAACTCCATAAATATAGTCTCTCACAGTCTTGTTCAGTTTTACTTTTTTAAATGACACCATCCTACATTTAATCTTTTCATTTTCTTTATGCAGGTGTTCATTACAGCAAGTGGTTTGTAAGTATTCTTAGATTTTTATTTATTTATAAATACATATAAAATGTTTCTTAATAGGTTCCCTTAATGCCTTTAAATAGGTAGTTCCAAATATATTCTTGTAGGTGAGATAAATCAGCGAGCAAGGGCTTAACTACATGGTTTAATGCATGGTTTACTCCACAGCCATCTGCTTAGCATAACCCATTACAATTTTATAAACATTACAAAGCATGCTAAAATTGTTCTAGAAAGCACAGGGTTTTGTTTTGACATTAGTATGATAACGTGTTTTTTGTAATAAGTGATTAAGACCAAAAAAAAAAAAAAAACTAGAGCAGTTATACTAACTTCACTCACAGTGAGCATGTTTACTACAGGCTTAATTTCTCCGTCCCAGTATATATGACTCTATTGGCACTTTTCCACTGCATGTTACGGTTCGACTCGCCTCAACTCTACTCGCTTTACTTTTCTGAGCTTGCATTTCCACTGCAGATTAGTGCCTCATCAGCGTGGGTGGGATTATAGGCTGATCGTCATAGTTGCGCCGCCTCTACTGCCGTGACATCATCTTAAACCTGACACAAGTGTAACAGTTAAATTGGCCTGGTTGTTTTAGAAGCAAGCTTCCAGTGGCTGGTCAACTAAATAAAGTGAAGCTTTAAAGCAGAGTATAGAGTTAATGTAACAAAATGTACCATCATCCATCGTGGCCAGGGCACTCTCCCTCCCATTGCTTGCCGATTTAGATAGCGTCCATTTGGTCCAATCACTTCCACTTTTCCTTGATGGTTCTGTAGTCACTTCAGTTTTTTTTAACTTTTTCCTACACTGTTGGTAGATCTGGTGGTAACTGTGTGCGGCCAACAACTGATACACTTCCTGAGAGACATTTTCATTTCGCTCGTCGCTAACGAGAGGACCGTCTGCACCTCGTTTATTGACCACGGTGTGGTTTTGCGCACAGACATTTCTTTTTTCACAATTCGAAAGTTGTATGAACAAATGATACTGCTATCGCTGTTGCTAACTTTAAAACTAGTGGGTTGATGTCGCATGACGGAAATCCATTGACGCTGGTAGTGACGATTCTCCCTTACCAATCAGTGATCTGTAGGATTTTTATGTCACATTTAGTATCAGCTCGGCTCACTTGGAACCACGACTGAGGTGGTACTAAAAAGATTATCAGGTACCTGGTTCTATCCACTGTGGAAAACCCCAAAAAAGCGAGTTGAGTTGTACCGAGCAGTGGAAAAGCACCATATGCGCAATCGAATAGGTAAGAAAAGACGTCAGCTGAGGAAGTGATGTAGTGTCAGCAAACTAGCTTGTCAACAGCGAGATGCACAAAACATGGACAATTTTACAGCCATGTGCATTTCTTACTTTCTTTACGGGTTAATTTTGGTGCAGATGTATGTTATCTGTTGTGTTTATGATGATGTCCGAAGGCAGAAGATGACACAATGTGCTCCTGGATTGTTTCAACTATCCGAGCTCAGCTTTGCTTCACTTTCATCCTTATAAACTCTGTGTATAGCGTAATAATAACATTTAGACTGAAGAGAAATGCTGTGAATAAATAGACGATTAAGAAAATATATGGTTTGTCTATATTTTCCTAGCGATCACTGGTAGATTTATTGTCTGAATACTTCAACAGTTCTGCATCTGTACCTGTCATTTGCTTCTGGCTGCATATTCAATACATATCATGATTTCTGCCTCATTCTATGAATGCAATCAACATGAGATCAGGAAAAGAATTTATCTTAACCACTTAATGATAATTGAAAGTAAGATATATGAAGTAGATGTGTAATTTGTAATGTTTACATACTGCATTAATGGCATTAATGCTAACGCTAGCCTGCTAACCTTGGCAATATTATGCATCTGTAAAAAAAAAAATATTGATCACTTCTGAATGTAACGCACACATTTGTTGTTGTTGCTCTTCTTATTCCGCTTTGTGATGCATTTGACTTCCAGATTAAATACACGTAGCTGAGCACCTCTGTTTCTCAGAGCATGCGCATAATGTAGAGGCCTATTGCAGACGTGTATACATGCTGGACGAAGTCAAACCACAAGTTAGTTAGTTAATGCATTTACAGTACATGTTATTTTAAAAAGACAAATTGTATTATTTGGGCAGGAAATAATATCGCATGTTTATAAAATATTCTTGCGGAAAACATAAATTTAATTCTGCGCATTCATGAATTCCATGTCCAAATACATTTCCATTTAACCTACTTTATTCTGCAACATTATGATTTCAGGTTAAACTATATTTAAATATTTATATTTGTGACGTCCTTCAAATTGTCCCATGTAGCTTTTTTTAAAATAACAGCACATAACAAATTAAATTTGAAAAGTACTAATATTCCATACAGTCTCTCAATTAGTATGAGCTCATACCGTCTGCATGTATAATTAATTATACACAAATTATCCAGTTTCAAATTAGGTAATATATATCTCACACAACAGATTGACACTGATGTAACTTCTTGGTATTCAGTCAAATACACATTAAATGCATCTACAAACACTTACAGTACCCAAGTTACTGAAAATCACACAGTCATTGAGAGCAAACTTCTGTCTGGTAAATCAACAATGACCAAATCAAAATGTTTAGAAATCAACAGTGTCAATGTATGACAGAATCCCTTTTACCACAGCTTCAAGTCACTTATATGACCTTCTGAACTTCCCCTGTTTAGCATGGCGATTTGCCTTGGACATCTGTCCTACAGATGCACAGTTTTTTGAATCAATGGAAATGTCATTAAAATGGCTGAATATTTAAACATGTCCTGTAATCAGACACAACATCTAAAGAGATTTTGCTTTGTGTACAAATAATATATTCCACCTAATAAGCAATCTGAATAAAATACTACACTCACTGAGCGCTTTATTAACATGATGTTGTCGCCCATCCGCCTCAAGGTTCGACGTGTTGTGCTTTCTGAGATGCTATTCTTCTCACTACAATTGTACAACCAGTCTGGCCATTTTACATTTCCGTCTGCAGAACTGCCACTCACTGGATTTTTTTTAGTTTTTGGTACCATTCTGGGTAATCTCTAGAGACCATTGTGCATGCAATCCCAGGACATCAGCAGTTTCAGAAATACTCAAACCAGCCCATCTGGCACCAACAATCGTGCCACTGTCAAAATCACTGAGAACAAATTTTTTCACCATTCTGATGGTTGGTGTGAACATTATCTGAAGCTACTGACCCATATCTACATGATTTTATGCACTGCATTGCTGCCACTCAATTGGCTGATTAGATAATCACATGAATAGGTAGGTGTACAGGTATTCATAATAAAGTGCTCAATGAGTGTATATTTTGAACACAAATGATTTAACTGCTTGTACAGCACTTTTCAAACAAAAAGATGTCTGCAAAGAGAAAATCTGTTCACCATCAAATTACATTAAATTAGTTTACTTAGTATTAATATTCACTACTGTCCTTGAATCATTTATCAAATGCTATTTGATAAAAAAAATATCAGTATACTATTTGAAAAGACTGTGCAAGAAAGTTAAAAGACTCTGGGACTCAAGACCTGGGTTTAAAGAGTCCTTGATTGAAAGAGAATATTGCTCTGTAAGCAGGTTACAACAAAAACATTTTAAGACTTTACAAATGACTAAAGCAAACTGAGATCAGTCGTGTTAAAGTGCAAACTACATGACTGATCGCAGACTGGTTGTAACTGACCATTCGTCCCTGACTGAGGAAAGATTCCCTTTAAATCTTCTTGTCCCAGACCAGTCGCTGAATCAAACATCAAAAGAGATGAGCTTGAGTTGTGTAGTGTGTGCTAGGCTTTCCATAATCATACATTATCTATCATGAGATCTCACCAAGAACTGGGCAGAAACTGAAAGGAAATATCTACAGTATTTCTCAACAGGACACATTTCCGTAGGCAAGTATTTTCTGACTGTAATGAGTCTATAAACATCCACCAACAGAGGAGAAATTGAGACATCAGCAAAGGTCAAAAGCTTACTAGAAAGGCACACAGCACAAAATCAGGAAATATGCGGTTACATGTTTTTGTCTGTGGTGAACAAAACAAAGAGGTTTCCCTCAAGCATCGCTTTGTTGTGGGAGGTTTAGGGTAAGTTGTACTTCTGAAGCTCACACCTGTGGGTGTCAGGCCCTGCAGAGAAGATACATTTCAAAAGATGAAGATCTCAAGGCAGATAAACATTTAGGGCCAGTTGCACCAACTATACACTCACCTAAAGGATTATTAGGAACACCTGTTCAGTTTCTCATTAATGCAATTATCTAATCAACCAATCACATGGCAGTTGCTTCAATGCATTTAGGGGTGTGGTTCTGGTCAAGACAATCTCCTGAACTACAAACTGAATGTCAGAATGGGAAAGAAAGTGATTTAAGCAATTTTTAGCGTGGCATGGTTGTTGGTGCCAGACGGGCCGGTCTGAGTATTTCACAATCTGCCCAGTTACTGGGATTTTCACGCACAACCATTTCTAGGGTTTACAAAGAATAGTGTGAAAAGGGAAAAACATCCAGTATGCGGCAGTGCTGTGGGCAAAAATGCCTTGTTGATGCTAGAGGTCAGAGGAGAATGGGCCGACTGATTCAAGCTGATAGAAGAGCAACTTTGCCTGAAATAACCACTCGTTACAACCGAGGTATGCAGCAAAGCATTTGTGAAGCCACAACATGCACAACCTTGAGGCGGATGGGCTACAACAGCAGAAGACCCCACCGGGTACCACTCATCTCCACTACAATAGGAAAAATGTTGCCTGGTCTGATGAGTCTCGATTTCTGTTGAGACATTCAGATGGTAGAGTCAGAATTTGGCGTAAACAGAATGAGAACATGGATCCATCATGCCTTGTTACCACTGTGCAGGCTGGTGGTGGTGGTGTAATGGTGTGGGGGATGTTTTCTTGGCACACTTTAGGCCCCTTAGTGCCAATTGGGCATCGTTTAAACGCCACGGCCTACCTGAGCATTGTTTCTAACCATGTCCATCCCTTTATGGCCACCATGTACTCATCCTCTGATGGCTACTTCCAGCAGGATAATGCACCATGTCACAAAGCTCGAATCATTTCAAATTGGTTTCTTGAACATGACAATGAGTTCACTGTACTAAAATGGCCCCCACAGTCACCAGATCTCAACCCAATAGAGCATCTTTGGGATGTGGTGGAACGGGAGCTTCGTGCCCTGGATGTGCATCCCACAAATCTCCATCAACTGCAAGATGCTATCCTATCAATATGGGCCAACATTTCTAAAGAATGCTTTCAGCACCTTGTTGAATCAATGCCACGTAGAATTAAGGCAGTTCTGAAGGCGAAAGGGGGTCAAACACAGTATTAGTATGGTGTTCCTAATAATCCTTTAGGTGAGTGTATGTAGAGTAGGGGAGTAACGGAATACATGTAACGGGATTACGTATTTAAAATACAAAATATAAGTAACTGTATTCCCCTACAGTTACAATTTCAATCATTGGTAATTAGAATACAGTTACATTCAAAAAGTATTTGATTACTGAAGAGATTACTTTGCATTTTTATGACATATGTTTCATTTAATATTTAGTGCTTTCAGATGGAAAACATTTATACACATAAATGATGCGATCCAAAGTGCATTTGAACAGCGGTGAAACACTTTCTTATGATGGGTTACATTCATGCGAGCAAACAGAGAAGTCAGTTTGAAGTTTAGAGCAGAAGACATATAAATAACCTGGTGCATTTCAGCTTAACGCTAAGCTAAAATGCTATTTCTAGCCATTTTACATGCACGTTACCAGGCATGATCATATTTTTTTTATCAAGAAAATTCATGTTAGATCTAGGAATGCACCAATACCACTTTTTCCTCTTCCGATCTGATTCCGATATCAGAAATCTCAGTATCGGCCTATACCAATACTGATCCGATACCAGTGTTGTTTTTTGGCATAATCAGTTTAGAATATCTTTAAATTATTGTGCGGAACTAATTGGGTGTGCTCTTTAATATGTAAAGAAACACAAACTTCAAACTACACATTATTTCAATATAAATGTATAGGGGCCTAGATTATTAAGAAAAACGTTATTGTTAACTATAATGTAGCAGCACAATTAACAGTAATTACAGTAGAAGCAATCAGTAGAAAAGACGCCGTTATTTTTAGCAAAAGAATTTTCAACTTGTATCTGGACTTGTATATGATCTCATTTTTTGTTCAATTTATTTGTAAGATATCAGCTAATTTTTCATTCACACAGTTATTTTTGGAACTCATCCAACTGAAATATTATTATCATTTGTAAACAAATTCACATCTTTTTGACACTTCTGTGTACAAATTTGAAGGCAGCTTATTGGATCAATAAAGGAAATTTATGTGGCATGACTTTACAGAGAGCTTACGACCTACTAGTTAAGTCTTGCCTAAAGAACAGGTGGTGCAACCAAATTAATCACCGACTTAGTTGAAAACTAACTAGTAGTTACTAAGCCCTTAGTGTGAACTTTACATCTCAGAATTAAGATCTTTCACACAGCTGGTGCAACCCTACCCTGGAGTATTTTGGCAGTCTGCCCTTCCCCAATTTCATCTTGACAGTTTCAGTTTTTAAACTCCTTTAAAGATTGATGTTCTGAGATGCCTCTCTCTAGGCACCAGGGCTCAATCAGGTGCAATTACATCATCATTCAAGATTAGATTGATGGCCATTGACTAGGGCTTATAGGAATTTAAATATAGCTCCACACTAGCTCAATTACAGCAAAAATAACTAAATTCTTGTTAGAAACATTTTCTTTCTTCTCAAATACACAAACCTCCAAAAGTAGTCAAAATTATAGTAAAATTGCTAAATGGAACAGAGATAACATGGATGAATCCATTCTAAACTCAGTAAACTCCATTGTTTCTAGATCATGAAGATGAAGGATTGTGGCTCTGTGAGTAAGAGGGTATATGTGTGCATGTCTGTGCCTTGCATTACAAGCACACAGCTGAGGCGTCCTAGGCATCCCTGCTTCACTGAGCCAACAACACAAAGACTTGATTGAGAACAAGAATCCACATCTTTGCAATCCCACATCCATCTTCTTTCCCAATCTTGTGTTTTGAAAGTGACAGCTTCCAATTCCTAATTTTCTTCTAGATTTAACACTCTGGCAGGTTACATTTACATTTATGCATTTGGCAGACGCTTTTATCCAAAGCGACTTACAGTGCACTTATTACAGGGACAATCCCCCTGGAGCAACCTGGAGTTAAGTGCCTTGCTCAGGGACACAATGGTGGTGGCCATGGGGATCAAACCAGCGACCTTCTGATTAACAGTTATGTGCTTTAGCCCACTACACCTCCACCACTCCACCGGTTGCTGATTTAATGGTTACATCATGATCATAGTCTACTGCACCTGTCAGGGAGGTATCTTCAATTAGGCTTCCCACTTTTAATATACACCGACTGAGCACTTTATTAGGAACACCTTTACACCTACTTATGCATGCGATTATCTAATAAGCCAATTGTGTGGCAGCAGTGCAATGCATAAAATCAAGCAGATACAGGTCAGGAGTTTTGGTTAATGTTCACATCAACCATCAGTATGGTCAACCGTGACATAATTGTTGGCGCCAGATGGGCTGGTTTGAGTATTTCTGTAACTGCTGATCTCCTGGGATTTTCACACACAACTGCATCTAGAGTTTACTCAGAATGGTGCCAAAACCAAAAAACATCCAGTGAGTGCCAGTTCTGTGGACGGAAACACCTTGTTGATGAGAGAGGTCACTGGAGAATGGCCAGACTGGTTTGAGTTGACAGAAAGGCTACAGTAACTCAGATAACCAGTCTGTACAATTTTATTGAGCAGAACAGTATCTCAGAATACACAACATGTCGGACATTGAGGCGAATGGGCTACAACAGCAGAAGACCACGTCAGGCAATTTATTAGGACCATAGTGTTCCTAATACAGTGCTCAGGAAGTGTAATTAGGCAGTACTATGTCACTTATGTAACCAGTAGCTTCAATAGCCATAAACATATTGAATATTTTTATGTCCAGGGGAACAAGTAATTTCTGAAGTGGCACTTCATGAAAACCCATATAGCAAAATACCTCATACCTAAACACACCAACCTTCATCGTACTTAAAGGGATATTTCGGGTTTAATGCAGGTTAAACAGCATTTGAGGAATAATGCTGATTACCACAAAAATTAAATTCAACATGTCCCTCCTTTTCTTAAAATAAAGAAAAAATATGGGTTAAGGTAATAAGGAAGTGGTCAATCTAGAATAAATAAGAATAAAACGAAAAACATAAATACGAAATCACACCATGGGCAGCTGCAGCACTCCATGTAAATAACATATAGTAAAGCCACGTCTGTACAAACCATAACCGAAGTAATTCAGAGGAGTATCAATTTGACTTAGACTATGAATGAGAAGAAATGAGACGAGGCTAATCATTACATGGCGTATATATACTCAACTTGTATCATGCTTCACAATAAAAACTTTAACTGAAATTCTGGCCTCCGGTTCCTACTTCATTACAGAAAAACTCGAGGAGGAAAGCTTATAATTGACAACCATAACGTCCAATAGTGTTCCAGAATAGGATCATAAACATTCCAAGACGTTGACCAACAGCCAATCAGACTGAACAGAGGTGGAATCTAGTTGGCTGGCTGTGTTAGATGGGGTGTAATGAGGCCCAATCCCCGGTCTAGCTGGACGGTATTCTCCGAGAGAAGTGAGGGGGGCAACAGGCAAGTAGGCTCTGTCGTGCTTGCCTCTACCATGTTTTACCGGTATGATCCATACAACGGCCAGTGCGAAAAAAAACACGAATAGCCACAGAAATCAACTATATCATACCCATTTTAAAGAATGACAGAGAACAGCGGTAGTTGTCTTTCAACCGTAAAGCCAAATTAGAACACAGTAAAAACAACCTACCCAGAAATTTTCCAGGAAATAGGGCGTTATCATCTTGCCTTTTATCCCTTCTTCACAGTTGCTCTTTTTTATTTTAATAATCTCAATTTGTGCAGTTAATCCACCGTCCTCCCCCCCGATATTATTGTGTCTGGTGGTTTTTCTCTTTTTTTCCCCCCTCCTGTTCTGCTGGGGTTTCCACCCTCTGAACACCAGACTCCACCTCCACCGCCTTTTCCTTCCACTTGTTCAGTATTTCACTGAGGTAATTATTATGAAGAAACAGCGACACTAGCGGTGGGTGCAAGAATTATCACAGTCCCCACAGTGATGAACCAGAGTAGAAACTAGCAATCTGTTTATCAGTTACACAATTAATGGTATGATCATATGGGATTATAGGCCTACTACGAAATGTGTTAATGCCCTATGTGTAACTGAGGTGTAATGGGTCTCTTGGTCTTGTGCTTTGAACATTTAAATACCTATCTTTAAAGCCCTAAGTTTAGATAATTTATAAATTATGGCATATATTTTTTAAACAGGTAAAGCCTCTCTGTCTTCACGATAATTTTTGAAGCCAATAATTGCTAAATTTAGAGTATTTGTAAATTTACTGTGACATCTGTTTAAAATAAACCTGTCAACACTCCCGTTTATCCCGGGAGTCTCCCGTATTTCACACCCATCTCCCGCTTTATTTCTCGCGGGAAACTCCCGTAATTTGTATGGCCCAAAACTCGTTATATGAATAATCACATCAATATATTATTCCAAGGTTGTCCAGTTGATCTTGTATGAAACGCATCCTACTCACACAATCGACACATCATAGAAATGCCAATGTCAAAATGTCAACCTAACGCGGGAAGATGATTCTAACATCACTAGATGGGAGAAGACTCAGATGGTGTTCCGAAGAAAAAAACTAAATATACATGTCAATTTAATACGGAAGAGGATTAGGGCCAAGCAATAATAAAAAAATAAAACCATCTCGAGATTAAAGTCATTATAATGCGAGATTAAACTCGTTAAATTTCGAGAAAAAAGTCGAAATACAATCTTGAGAATAAACTCATTAAATATCGAGATTAAAGTCATTATAAACAGCTGGATGGAAGAATTTAATTTCTCGTTGCCATATCAACAATGCCCACGCCCGTTGCAATATGTATCGCACTGATTTTAATATCGGGCACGGTGGCGAAAATGACATTACTCAGCACATTAAATCAAAACGGCACAATTTGTATGTAGTACAGCATACAGTCAAGTATCGAGCTTGAAATCATGACTGTGCCTAGAAACTGCAATAAGATGTTAAGTGGAAAAAACATTTTGGTCTGTTCTCACCCAAAATCAACTGGATTACTTCAGAAAACATTGATTAAACCACTGGAGTTTATGGATTTCTTAAATGCTGACTTTATATCGTCTTTGAAGTTTCTGGTCACCATTTACTTGCATTGAATGGACTAACAGAGCTGAAACTTTATTCTAAAAATATCTGTGTTCAGCAGAAGAAAGTGGAAAAACACCTGGGATGGCACAAGGGTGGGTAAATGATGAGAGCGTTTTCATTTTTATGTGAACCATCCCTTTAATAGTCATTTTAAAAATACTTAAAATGTTGAATAAACCATTTCTGAGAAAGACTGTTGATATTTGAACTCAACAGCCAAACAAACACACCCCTCCCTTCAATGCTCCTTTAGAAGCTCCGCCCCCAAATTCATGCACGCCCACTGCAAATGCTGTGTGATCCCAACAGTGTTGTGTGGATCGGTCTGATACACTTTGTTTATTTTCCCATTTACAGAGCTGTGTACAAACACCAGATTTTTTTTCAATGCACTCACAGAACGGACAGCAAGCGGACCGTGAAGAGATATTCGTGGGATTTGACAAAGTGCATTGGATTAAAATTAAACACTACAACTTTAATTGGAGATTTTTAAAATGCTTAAATTGCAGCATTTACTTTTGCAGTAAAAATAATTGAATAGCCATTTTCCAAAATGTACCTGAATCAGTGTAATTTTATGACTGCATTTCCAAACTGGCCAATATACCGTTTATATTTAATGTCTTGGAAATTCATTTGACAAATAAAGTAATCTGTAATTTTTTAAAAGGATTTATTTCTATCAATGTACAGATCCAAGCAGTGAAACAAACTCACGTCCATAACAATGTCATACAAATATCAATTACAAAATTTATACGGTACAATATATATATATATTCTTTGCATGATGCAAAATATTTGGTGGCCCCTAAAAATTATTACTTTCAATATTTTCATCTTTCTTGAAATTCAGATTATAAAATAAAAATTCAAAATCACTATAAATGAAATTGCTCTCAGGTAAGAAAAAAGGAGCTTTTGAGCAAAGGTTTACTTCATTATTAAATTTCTTTTTTAATTGCCACACAGAAAACTATACAGTAGTTGGTGCAGTTTGGGTTGGGGAAACAAAATAAAAAAAGTTTTGTACTTCACAAAAAGAAAACAAGACAACCATCAAAGAAAACCATTAGATTCATTACTGTGTTCATGGCCATATTGAAACCCCACAACACAAGTCTAACTTCAAGGCATTACAGTATATACTGCATTTAAATAATCACTGTAAACACAGACGGGCCAATTTATTTCCCACATGAAGCTGTGCATTACAACACTTTTAAGTAAGCTATTTACTTATTGTTTGAGTGTATCTACAGTATCTGATATTATATCTCCTCTTATTAATAAAAAACGCTTTACATTCCTTTACAAGGAGACAAGATTGACAAAAATATGACCATTATAAAGGATATTCACCAGCAGCAGAATGGGTTACAGTGAATTGCTCTATTATTATTAAAAATGGGAGACTAAACCAGGGCAAAGGCATACACAAAAGAAATAAAAACAGTAAAGACAACATACCTCCTGAGGTCTCTACAACATAAAATATTCAAGTAAACAATAACAACACATAGCAGCATTCAAAAGTGTAAGAAAACACACTTCACAGATTCATTATTTCTGACTACATCAACACCATAATTTTCATTTCCATGTCAGAAAAATCACGAAATTACTCTGAACACTGACCTATTCCTTCTATATAACAGCTGGAATGTGACAAACTGGGAAAAAAAAACACATAGAAGAAATACACCAACACAACACAGACACAAACACCTAAAAGTATCCCATGGTGTTCAGATCTAAAATGATAATACACTTTTGAAATAGAATAATCTCAAAACCAAATACAACGTGCAGATCTTCACCTATACAATGACAATATAAATTAAATTAAGATTTTGACACAATCTCTGCCTCCCAAGATACTCAGAGCTGGCATGAATCCAGATCTTAGCCTATACTTGAGAATAATTTTTACCTACATGTGACTTGGAGCACACAGTTCTTAATACCTAAACAGTAGCCTCTAAATCCTCACATTCTGGGATACATTCAGGCATTTTAAGGCTTGCTACTATGCACATGAGGGACACAAGTACCTCCACAAGCACTGGATTTTCCAGGATTTGACAACACAATGCAGGACGTTTTTGCATTTCATGCAGGAGAAGGTAAAATTAAATCACAAAATGAATATAACCTGTTGTGTAAGGGTGGTAAAAACATTATTAAACATGTCTGAATGCAGGGCTAGAAAAATAGATTGCTCATTGGGCCACCAATATGCACAAATCAAACAACTAAATATCCAGATTAACCACTAGTCAGTCAAAACAGATATTAACAGCATTTTCAAAATCATGCTCTGAGCAAACTAAGCAAAAAGAAGTCGATGATGTATTATGTCTAAAAAAGAAAAAAAGTGTGTTCAGGATTCACTGACTAGTTTGGATCGATGTCAAACCACACAGTAATCTAGTAAGTGAGACTTGACATTCATTCACACTAAACAGAGATAGTGTATGAATATGAAAGCCTTGTACAGTGCAATGGATTTGATTCAAACATCTTCACTGAGCTGTGCTACAATGGAGTCTTTCTTCTTGCTTTATACATGCTAACTTAATTTACCAAGACAAAAAAAAAAAATAAAAAAATATCAAGTCATTCAGAGACCTTACACTTCTACGGTTATGTTACAAAGTTGTTACCTTTCAGATAGGGTCTAAAATATGGTAAATATTTAGCATTTACTGCCTTTAAATATTTGCCATCTACTGCCGAGCATAGTTGGCACACAAAACACTGTCTGCACACTTTCATGCAGTCAAGCTACACCCTTTTTCTCCCCATGCGTAGGACTTAAGTTTAGCATCCAGTTTAGATTTAAGTCCCACCCCACCCCTCTTGTACAATTCATCAAATAAATGAAACCTCTTTGTTTTAAACTTTCAGATAATTTTTTTCAGATACCTTCCTACATCAGACCTAGGAGTGCAACACTACAGAGTTTACACATATCTTCATGTCACTGTCTTTTATCCCCTGGATGTCCCGTTACATTAAGTTCCCTGGTGAATGAATGCTAACAATGTATTTTGTATTCACCCTCATGGCTGATTGTTATGACATGATGAAAAAACGTTCCTCCCTGTTTTGTTTTGGTTTGGCTTGGCGTGGTTACGTCGACTAGCGCCACAGCTTACACCTCCCTCCCACCCCATCTAGAGGGGTCCAGTGGGCTGTATGGTTCCCACCCCTGCTAGACCACCCTTCCCCCCAGGTAAAGGACAACAGGTGCCCTGGGTATTAGAGGCTCCCATCCTCTCCCATAGTGAATAAACTGCAGCACAAAAGAGAAAGAAATTTGAGCAATTAGAATTAACAGGCACATCAGAAACACTATTAGTTTACATACAGGTATAAATAGAATGTGGATGAATGTACATTGTCATGCAATATTACAGTATATACTTAAAATATAGGTATTAGTAGTTATTCATTCCAACTGGAAAATAGAAATAGAGATAATTTTATTAATGATGGGCATATGAATTGCACCAGATTTCCTACAGGCCTTGTTACTTGTTAAATCTAGACATTTGCCACAGCAGGGTATCTTTATCACAAAATTAAATCTCTTCTAAATTAATTCATGTGATTAAAACAATTTGTAAATGTCAGTGCTGGAAACCCTTATTCCAAATAGGCTTGGACACGCTCCTCTATTAATAGATTAGCTTATGACATTTTGATTTAAAAAGATATTTGATTACATGAGATTTTATAAGCTACCAAATGTAAGTTTACCTTTTCAACCCAGCAACATCTAGACCCCATAGAAGGCCGCAAGTCTCTCTTTGAGTGGAAGGGGAAACTGGTCAGAAAAGCGTTTCCAATTCTCATCTCCAACCTGGTTCTTAAACCCATGCAAGATCTAACAGGGAACACACACTTGGTATGAAGCATTCATCTATATTCCTCTTGAAGACTTCACCCAACTTCACAAATCATCAATAAAAGACTTCGTCAAAACACAGTGCTCTACCTTATAGAACATTTCTCGAAGATCATCTTTTGGGTTCATCCAAGATGCTACAGCATCACAGAAAAATATAAAGTCCTGAAGGGAGGTGGAGGGGTGGTAAAGAAAACAAAGATTCATTTTTCATTCATAGAGAACTCTGAGACAAAACACTGAGCAATAACCCTTACCTGCACCACACCTCCAGGGTTGACTGTGATCATGGTGCAGATTCCCCGGAAGGCCGAGTCTTTTTCTTCATTGTCTCTTATATTACGAAGAGAGGTGCACCTAATGAGGAGAATAACCCATTTTCAAATAACAAGCCTGTTTGGTTATTTTGCAATTGGAATAACACAATCAACACAGTATCATCATGACTACCACCTCAGAGCACCTTGGGGCGATCAAATGTTTTAGCACAAAGACTTTAAATATGATACTGAAAACATATACTATAATACTATACTGAAAACATTTGTTGTTGAAATTGCAATTAAATTCTGCATGTTCAGTGGGTGACCTCAGTTTATTTCCTTACAATAGCTCATTAACTTGACAAAAAATGTAGGTCTAATTTTATCATTGTTGATATAATTATGTATCTGCATATTTTGGGGAGAAAATTATCACCTGTATTGACAGGTACATTGCAGCAGGCAAGCACTTCACACTGTTATAAATGTTTCTAATGATGTTTAGCTGCTATTGCGCTAAATTACCGTAGTTACTTAATTTTCATTATTTCTTAATAGGTCAAATTATTGTAACAAAAATAATGTCTATATAGCACCGTGTATTCTGTCAGCTTTTCGTTTATGAAGTTAAACTAGTGCAAATTGTAGGGTGGGCATTCTGGAATAGAATCATGCAGCTAAAGGACTCTACATCTAAAAGGGAGCACATTATTAAGCAAGCTTTTCCATTTGACTATTGCTTTCATTTTCTAAAACCAGCAAGCATTTTATATTATCCCATGCACTCTATTAGTTGTTAGATAGCGACAATAAAAGACGAAAACAGAAGTGAAAAGTGAAATCAATTGAGAATACATGAAGGTGCTACTGAGGCAAATTAAACAACAAGACCTAGAGGGACAGGGTTAGTCACATGGTTGGCAATGATTTAGACTGAATCATACAGAACAGAGAGAGCAAGTCAGAGATAAAGGTAGAGAATGATGCCTTCTCTCAAGTGTCTTGAACAGGCCTCCTACCATTTCAATTTGCTTCATCTTTTTGCAATGCAAATCTGAGAATAAAACAGCTTTTGGGGCTTTCCACTGCACGGTACAACTAAACTCAACTGGACTATGGTTGCTTTTTTGGGGTTTTCCATTGTGGATAGTACCTGGTACCTGATACTTTTTTTAGTACCACCTCGGTCGAGGTTCCAAGCAAGCCGAGCCGATACTAAATATGACGTCAAAATCCTGCAGATCACTGATTGGTCAGCAAGAATCGTCACTACCAGTGTCACTGGATTTCCGACACCATTTCCGACATCAACCCACTAGATTTAAAGTTAGCAACTGTAATAACAGTATCATTTATCAAAAGAATTGTCTGTGTGCAAAACCACACCGTGGTCAATAAACGAGGTGCAGACGGTCCACTCGTTGGCGATGAGCAAAACGAAAAAGTCTCTCAGGAAGTGTCTCGGCTGTTGGCCGCACACGGCTACCACCGGACCTACCAATAGTATAGGAAAAAGTAAAAAAAAAAAAACAAGTGACTACAGAACCATCAAGGAAAAGTGGAAGTGGTTCGACCAAATGGACGCCATCTAAACCGGAGAGCATTGGGATATAATAATAAAAAATGATTGATCAATTGTCACACATTATACATACATGTCTGCATATATATACACAGTGAAATTATTTTTTTACATTTCCCAGCTAAGCTGGGGTCAGCCATGATACGGCACCCCTGGAGCAGATAGGGTCAATTGTTATGTTAACTCTATACTCTGCTTGAAAGCTTCACTTTATTTAGTTGACCAGCCACTGGAAGCTTGCTTCTAAAACAACCAGGCCAATTTAACTGTTACACTTGAGTAAAATCACCATGCAACAACTGCTTTATGCAGCACAATGAGCTAGTAACTAACAGCTAGCAGTTGGATTATTGTTTTGGTCAGTTTGTGTCATGTTTAAGATGTCACGGTAGTTGAGGCGGTGCAACTATGACGATCATCCTATAATCCCACCCACATTAAGGGGCACTAAACTGCAATGGAAATGCAAGCTCAGAAAAGTAGAGTTGAGGCGAGTCTAACCGTAACGTGCAGTGGAAAAGTGCCTTTTGTTTGCAAAATCTTTGGACTTTTAAATGATTGCAGTTCTCAAGTAAGACTTGAAGAAATACTGTGCCTTTTTTAAGAACACTGGAACAAGGTTAAGAGATTGAGGGAGGGCAAGGAGGAGAACCATTGGGTGAAAAAAGAGAAGATAGACAGTGAGAGGAAATGAATGAAATAAAAGATTGAATAATACACACCAGGGTCTTATAAACTGCTGTAGCATGGGTGCCACCTCTTGAGGACAAACGTAACCAAGACGACCAATTGTTATTGCTAAGGTAACGCAATCACGGTTATACAGCACCAAACGCCAACCAAGACATGAGCGAATGAGGGGGGGAGGAGAAAACAAAAAGAAACAAACAAACAAACAAACAAACAGACAACTCAGAAACAGAACTCAACAGAATCTGTGTATGAGAATAAACACAAGATTTCACTAGTGCTCTTCACAGCCTCAGAATACAGGGTCAAATGTAAAGTATGACACTAAAAAAACATACATCTCGTTTAAGGGAGGAGTCTTAGAAAACACAGCTTCTCTACAGGTCAAAGTTAGAGATTCATATAATCATTCATTCATCAATATTTGGCACCAACTTTCATGTTCTGCTATCCAATAAATGTAAGCATTCTGCCCAATTCATGCAACATCTCTACAAGATGATAGTATCATGATGAGTACGCACTGATGGAATGTTTTTTTACTCCATATTCAATTTATTAAAGATAGATTTTCACATTTTTAACATACATGTTTAACATAAAACATAATTGTTTCCTAAGATTTTCTCCCTTAAACTCATAAAACTTTCTTCAGTAGAACAGAAATGTCTTTTCGTTCTTTCTGTCTCTTTTGTTTCTTTGAGAATTGCATATTACGCCAAGCAAACTACATGGAGAGGACTAGATTCCACCAGGATCTTAAGAGGCACAGAGGAGGGAGACCTAAGTTTAAGAGACACAAACTACGCAACATTCTCATTAAAGACAGGCATTTATGAACAGTCCAATGAGACATGCAGAAAGCAGATGATTGACTCATTAGAGAACGCAGTTCAGTGCAGGATAAGCTGATTCAAAGAATCTGAAATAGAATTAAGCATGGTCTACTATTATTGTATTAGCTAGTATACATAACTATGTAGTAGTAGATAAATCGCTGGTCAAATACCCAAAAATTAAACATTAACTAGAAATGTAATCTATTTAAACATATTAACATTGATGAGGTTAATAAAAATGTAATGCAAATTCTGCACCATCAAGGAGATATTATTAGACGCGGATTTGAAATGCAGGCACAAAAATTGGCATAAGTGTAAGTCAGTAAGAATTTGTTTATTTTAACTGCTTTCTTTAAAAGAAGGTCATAGTCTTTGCAACATGAATAATCTATCAGCAATCCTGCATTAAACATTAGCCGTCCTTAACTAAACAACATTCAACATCTATTGGCAGATAAGCATTCACATTGAAAAAGAAAAGTAACTAAAACAACAGAAATAAATCGACAAACAGGAACACACCTACAAGTACCCTTGTTTCTGTGGGAGTGTGTTAGGAGCATTACACTTCACCCTCATTTAAAATTTCTAAAGGCATCAATGGGGGCATTCGTTATGGCTCAGACTAGAGCTCCAATTAGTACTGTCCAATCAGAGTGGAGTGTAACTGGGAAATAATTTGTGAGGTACAGGTGCTATACATTCATCCAAACACCACAAAATAGATTTAGAACGCAGTTTAGTAGTTTTCTTAGATTAAATGAAAGATTATTGAAGCTTTAAAGCTTCAAGTAAAAACAGTCAAATCAAAGACAGCAGGATTTAATAATCCTCTCATGACTATCTTAGAGTTTACAGGCGACATATCCTACATTGTTCATAATACCTCACTGACTGACGCTTACAACTTCATTGGGATGATTTAAGCTATATTAACTTTAATTGCTAACACAGGACTTACTGTGTGATTAATCCACTTCAGTCAATACCATGGGCTGGACTGTTACAAGGTCTGTTATATTAATTTCTGAGGACAGGAATGCCAACAAAACTCAGTTCAGACAGTCTTTTTATATAGAAAACAATTAGCATGGAATTGCTCATGTTCTTGTTTACAATTTTTTACCCAGTTATATATTGTATAAGAGTAAAAATATTCACATCAAAATAGCTCTAATATATATCAGACCTGGTAAAGTCCACTTCCTGGAGTTTGTATGGATATTAATAAGCACTGCAGAATGAGGACTGGGGGAGTTTGGGAAAAGGAGGGGACGGAAACCTCTTGTGAGGGGTCAGCCCGGTTTAGCACCCCTCAAATGGTACCTGTATTCTCCAGCAGAGTCTTGGGTGTGTTGGGTCTGTTAATGATCTCCACAAGCTGTTGTAAAACCAATGGGACATATGGCTGCATTTCAGAACCTGAGCAGAGATGAGAAAGTAGCATGTTACCCTAAAGAGCATTTTAAAAATCACTTAATTGTATATCTAAAATCATAGAATGAAGCATGGATGAGCAGAAAAACAAACAAGCGGTTGAATGTTCATACAGGGTAGTAAAAGGTGCTAAGGAAAAAGCGTGAAAGGACGAATTGCTCACCCATTTGAATAGATATTTCTCCAATGGCCCATGTTGCATTGTTGCATACCGATATCAATTCTGGGTTCAGGTTTGTTCCTAATATAGGCATGAAATTAGCTAGAGAGAGAAAACAAACAAAAGTTGATGTCCTAGAATGTATGCCATCAACAAACACAAATACAATTTTCTCATTTGAAGAAGGACATGTGTGACTGCATACCAATGCAAGGTTTGACATGCTGGAAACATGCTTTGGTCAAATCTCCCAACAAGGCAAATGAACTCTGCCGTACCTCTGGCATTTTATCCTGAGAAAATAAAAAAAGCAAAAGATCATAATTTTTGTAACCGTTCAAAGCTGCAGCAATTTTTCAAGCTTGTTTGCTATAATAAAGTATAGCTAGTATTTCAAATGCTTTGAAAATGCAACAAGACCACAGTTTTTACACAAAAAAAATGTTTCCTCCTCCCATCTCTCAGGTCATCCATGTGCTTTTGTTTTCCTTTTTCCCCTCATGTTTCTCACTGGTTGTGCTCGGCAGTGCAATCAGCTATGGCAACGCTGATTTGCTTCGCTCATTAGCAGATCAGCACCACCTGTGGCTCATTGCTATGACTTTATATATTCTCTCCTTTGTCTCATCTTACCTGCCATATTGTTGTTTTGTTTCCAGTCCAGTCATGTTGGTTCAGTCTTTTCCAGTTATCCCCAGTCAGTTTGTTTTCAGTTTTGTTGTTGTCTTGTTATTCTTGTTTTCTCCCTTGTGAGAGTTTTTGTTTGTATTTTGTTTTTGTTGTTTTATTTTTCTTCAATAAAACCCCTTTCATTGCCATCCTGCATCTTGGGACCTTCAAAATTCACGACGGAACGATATGGCTAACTTTGGACCCAGCGGAGTTATGATGGGCGTTTTAATGAACTCTGTTCCAGCCCTTGGGTAATTGGTCTAATTGGCCACGTCCGCTGCAGCTTCTTCGGGCACCTCTCGGGCTTCTCAATGACGTCGGCAGAGGAAGCCCTCTGCCGACCGCCAGGAGGCCGCAGCCATTCCCGCTGCAATTCCCTAGTCACTGCCACTGCACCCGACCATGGCGGCCGTCCAGTTCCCCCATCAACAAGCCTGTACAGTACCTCGGGGCTGGCGACAAGTCTATCCAGTGACCATTTACGAGCTTGTCCAGTCCCTTGTGACCGTCAATGATCCTTTCTAGTCACCGGCGGTCACCACCCAGTCTGTCCAGCCTCCTGCGGCCGCCAAAGGCAATTTGCTCTATCCACTGCTGACTGTCAGGATGTGGAGGAGGCCACAGCTGACCACCAGGAGGTGGCAGTCAATCCTATTGCAATGTTTCCAACTGTGCGGCGGAGAATGAAGCCAAGTAAGGTGCCAGTTCCCCTGTCTCTGCCAGTGCCACGGAGGCCATTTCCCTGCTGCGACCAGCACCCGTGGCCATGGAGGCCATTTCCCTGTCTGATTAATCTCTCGTCCTGGAGCCGCCTGTCCTCGCTCCTGCTCAAGAGATGCCGGCATCAAGTCAAGCTGCTATACATAGCCAGACCTCCAGGCCGGGTAGGGCCGTCAGGCCAAGTCATGCCACCCAGCCTAGTCAAGCAGCCAAGTCTTATCAAGCTACCACATCAAGTCAAGCAGTCAAATCAGGTGAAGCCGCCAAGTCCAGCAGCCAAACCCTGCTAAGCTTCTATACCTTGGTCCGTCCTGCTGGCGTTGCACTAGTCTGGCCTGCCGGCATTACTATGGTCCATCCTGCCAGTTCTGCCTTGAACCTTACCTTATTTTTTCTGTTTGTTTGGAATTCTGATTCCTTTTTCTTGTCTGTTCTGTGTTAGGTAGGGCCATCCACCTCTTCCCAACAAATTTTTTGATAATTAGTTATGGTTGTCTCTGAATATTAGGAGACAGGGATAGGAGAAAGTATTTTTTGTAGCAAAGGTTTTTTTTTTTTAAGTTGATTTGTATGGTTACCTGCATGCACTGATACATGAGAGTAAGAATGTTGCTGCGGGCAACCAGCTGTTCAATGTTCCCGCCGAGACCTTCTGCTAATCCACTGAGCAGATCCAAAGCCACGATCATGAAATCCTTATCAGGAGCTTCACAGAACTCAGGCTGAGACTGGTATAGCTGTGAGACAGAGAGAAGAAAAATGTCTAACCTGCTGTTTCAAATGCCACAATAGCTGCTTTTCCACAATCGGGCCAGGCAATTAACTGGTCAGCCAGGGCCAACAGCCTCGGACCTCAAGCCGCGTGACCAAAATCGATCTGCATTCCCACCAATAGCCCTGCAGCGTTGCCAACCAGTGGGAATGCATCTGGCCCTGGCATGCACTAGCACACTTAATTGGGCCCGATAGAGGACATGCGGCTAATGATGTCTTCTAGTAAATGCCTGCTTACATCTCTTGCTCCTTGCTTGCCTTGTTTTATAAGCCTCAATTTTTTTTTAATTGTGTTAAGTTAGAATGTTACAATATTTGTTTGCTTTTTTTGGTGAACTATATGAGGTCCCTCACCACTGCCTGGCCAAGTGTTTTCTGGACCAGGTTAACACAGCGCTGGTAGACAGGTTCACAGTATGGCAGAAAGCCACTCTGAAGGGCAGTGGCCACAGACGAGAGACACTTTAAGAAGAATAAACAAAGTATTACATATCTATAGGTCACCTATGATGATCTAATTTTAAATCCCAATAATCAGGTATATACACACACTTTTATATTTAATTCTGGACAATTCTTCTACTGTGTTTTTTCCCCAAACACAGTCCTTGTTTATAGTGTTTAGGTGTTGGGTTTTTGTATTTGTGCAAAGCTATTTAAATTATTTCTAGCTTAAGATTTTGTTTATTTACCTCTAACAGAGGAAAGAGGTCTTTATCTTCATCTTTTAGCTGGTTCCATTTTTGAATCAATGGAGGCATCAGCATCTGAATATATTCCTGCACACACAGAAAAAACATATGAAACACATACAGCACCCTGCCGTCATACATGTGAGGGAGAGGATGTTAGATATCCACAGTCAGCCTTGGTGTGTGTTTGCATGTAACATTCTATGTGTTTGAAAGAGGAAGATAGGTGCCATTTACACAAGTGTTTGTTTGTTTGTGAAATTACTGGTTTGTTGAGATGGTGGCCCACAGAGTCAGCCAGAGTGCCAATGGCATCATAGAGGATGAGCAGGTTCTTATGCTGGTATTTACTGAAAGCAAAGACCAATGTGTCCAAAATATAAGCAAGATATGGCACTAGCTCAGTGCACGCCTCCTCCTCAAGGGTAGCAAAGGCACTGTGAAAGTAGGGAGAGAATAAGAGATTAACGGGGTCATAGGGGGAAAATTATCATCTTAATATACAGAGTATACAAACAGAGTAAAAGAATTTGACAAAGGATGTGCGGACTTAAAAGTAACAGATATACATGCTTGAGTACTTATATTAGCACAAAATTATGACACTTCCTCACCTGCAGGCAGCCTCTTGGACACGCTTGTTGCTGTCCAGAATGCGTTTAAGCAGTTCAGTCATGAGGGGTTTGAGGTAGGTGTCGGGGGGCTGGCTCACCACCCAGTGTGCGTAACGGCTCAGAGTCCAGCAGGTGATGGAACGAACCAGTGCCTTCTTATCAGACAGGGACTGTACCAGATGAGGAATCAACTCGGGCAAGTATGGGATCATTCCCTGCATACAGCCTACAAGAAAAATCAAATCAGTAAAAATATAAAAAACACATGGGTACGTTCAAGATTTTAAAGTCACTTGTTTTAATGCTAATGCTATGAGGCAATTAATGTGTTTGAAACCTTCAGCGATGGCTCCCAGTACAAGTATGCCAGACTCTTTGATAAGCCACTCTGGATGAAACAACAGTTCTTTCAGTAGAGGAAGAATGTGCAACAGCAGATCATCTCTGAAAACATTCGCCAGGACATCCAGTGCAGCTGCAGAACATTTTCCTACACACACCATAGAACAATAATTATGACATACATGAAAATCAGTGGCTCATTTCAAAGAAGTCAATTTAATTTTTCCACTGCTGCTGAAACCAAATACTAAGTGTTTAATGGACCCTTTTCACAAACCGTTAGGACACATTTCCACCGTATTATGTAGTGTAAATATAGCAAACTTTTTTCTATTTTACATTTTTTAATTATTAAGTGTTCACTTGTAACATTATTCCTTGAGCTATATTACCCAAGTCAATACTGCTAAGTTGGGGTTTCAAATACAGCTGCTGAAGGATTGAGAGTAAGTATGTAATGTTTCTCTCTTCTGACTGTCGTAATCCACCACTTTCTATTTTTCCCTCTTTTGTAAAGTCAAGGAAAAGTAATAGTGGATGTCGGAAATGTGAAAAGGGTCCATTACCTGTAGATAATGGATGGTTTTAAGAATCAGGCATATGTTGCTGTTCAGTTAGTAGTCCTAAAACCGGGAAGAGAATTAGCCTTTTCAAACCATGGTAATAAATAGTAACAAGTTGCTACATTAGGATTACAAAGCTTGTCCCATTTACCCATGGCAAACTAGCTATCCGAGATGGCCTACAAATTGGCGTCATGCCTGAATAGCTCAATTTAGAACTCATGGGCTATGATGGATTTTAAACAGCACACAGAGCAACAGAGTCAAGGACTTGGTTTTGTCATTTGTGTTTGTGAAACTGTTCTGCAAGTTCTCTTACTTAAATTCCAATCTGAGATAGTTTCATCATCATCCAAATCATCGTCATCATCCTCCTCCTCCTCAATGGAGTCTCCACCCTCGTGTTGTTGAGCAACTGTGCGTGAGCGATGGAACCTTGGACGAATGTCCTGCTCGTTGTCTGGGATGGCTTCATCCTCCTCAACATCACCCTGCAAATTGATTACAATATTAATGGAATTCATAATGTTCTTGACATTTTAAGCATGTAGTGACAACATAGAAATAAATGAGTGTGTATGCATATATAAGTAACCGAGAGAAAGAAACTGACCATCAGCAAGATTATGTCAATCTCTGAGTATTTCATTCCATTGACAAGGACGGGTGTCAGCCTGCAAAAAAAGGGAACAGACTAATCCTGATAATCTGATCATTTAGTCTGCATCAAATAAGCAGTTATGCCCTGCCATTGCAGAACTGTGTTTATTAAATTTGGAAATGGATCTTTGTTATTTGGAGCTGTTCAAGTTTCTCAATTCAAAAAGAAACTGTGTGTTGGTGAGTGTGCTCACTTGGGGAGGTGTCCAGACAGAACCTCCTTACACACAGGTTGCTCAGCAAGTGTGAGCCAGAACTCACAAGCTTCCAGAGCTACATTCTCATCCTGGTCCAGTGTCCTCTGCAACATGTACTGAGAAATGAAGGATTTAAGATCAGTCAAACATGAAGACATTTCTTCAAGACATACAGTATATAACATTATCACCAAACAAGTCCACAAGAGGCTGCTGTTACCTCAACTTGCCTATATAGGATAGAAGCAATTTTTGCATTTACTAAACATTTGCAATTGTTATATATAGATAATCTTTTATGCAAAAAGTTAATTACTAGGGAAGTCAAGGTACACAGAGCACATTATTAATAGACTGAGGCATGGATATGTATTTGATGGTTGTGTAATAGTTTAGGTTATCATGAGCGGTTGCAGGGGGCATGGTCTAACCTCAATGATGTTGTGCATTTGAGGAAGGAGACGGTCTAGTCGGACTTCTAAAAGCATGACTAAAGCCCTGCACACATTCTTTCTCACTTCTGGCTCCTCATCACCAGCTAGTGCAAAAAGGTTCTGAGGCACAGAGACAGAAAAAAAACACAATAAAAACATGACATAAATCCTGATAACTACAAAATGGGAACGTACATACTACAAAGTTTCGGGAGTGACAATCGCATTTAAATTTTAATTCCATGTGTGTAAAGCATACAGAAGTTATGCCTGCAAATATGATAATTGACTAGTGAAAACCATAGCAATGATGCAGTGTTTTGCGCCAATGAACGAGAAACAATAAACATGGTTTTCACCCGTTTTGTGTTTGCTATTTTTGAGCAAAGAGATGTTTTACCATCTGGCATGGTTTAGTTAGCTGCCACTGACAGAACTGCTGTGATTACATCATTAACTACCGGTAGTTGTTCAGTTCGATTTTGTACACACTACGTGGAATGTATGAAAATGCGGTTGTCAATACCTGAATTGTTTTGGGAGATAATTCTGTTATAGAATGTATTCGTCACTCCACGATTAATCACTAAAATGTGAACTGACAACAGTATTAAGCTGTGGTGTATGAGGCTTATAACTGAATATCCAAAACTGGAATCACAAAAATAAATCAAATAAACATAAACATTTAAAAATGTTAAATAAAAAAGTAATTTAAGTGGTCAGTGTACCTCAATGAAAGGATCTATGTGCAGCATCAAGGCTTGTGTTCTACTGATGATGAACTGATTCACACAGGCAATGGCATGAGATCTACAATAGATAAAAATAAACACAGCACATATAAAACCAGTTTGTCAAACTGCTAAGCAATTCATACACTAATTAGATCAGAAAACAAGTCAAACATGCTTAGAAAAAAACTTTGAGTGTTCAGAGAAAGAATTCTGGAAAACAAATAATAGCTGAAAATAGTTAAACCGTTTTAAGAATTCATAACAACATTTTCAGCCAGCCAAACTAGGGTGCAAAATGTGCTAAACTCTCAGCTGTATTTAAGTAACATGATATAATTTATTTGGTCATATCTGAGTGATACATCATCTCACAAAGGGCATTGATGTTTCCTGTGAGCAGCAGTGGTTTCCAACAGCTGTCCTCTGCCAGGGAATGCAGGTTTATCCTACCTGATCTTGGGGCTGCTGTGTTTAAAGAACTGCAGGAACTTTGGGATCATCACATTGAGCGGCCGGTCCAGCATGTCGCTGTCCAGGATCTCGGCAGAGTCTTCACAGATCTTTTGCAGAGCTCCAAAAGCCCCCTAAAAGAGAAACACAACAGGAATTGAACACAAACTATAAACATTTCCTCTTCAGTAAAAAAAAACAACCTCCAATTGACAGTATAGCTCATACAGCAATAACATGGATGCATTATGCTATATACATAGAAAACAGGACATACATAAAAATAAAAAAAAAAAGGCACATCATTTAAAAAATGAAAAAGGCCATTCAAAGGAAGTGAAGCTGAATGATGTTATGATGCTCACAGCTTTAATCTGCCTGAAATGTTTGCTACTGCCAATCATTACATCTTCTGCAAACCTGTCAGTAAATGAGGGCCGCTAGAAGTGAACCCCAGCCCTATAAATCAAGTTGGCCTTCCACCTAACCTCCTCTCATCAGCCTGGGCACTTCCCATTTGAATAGATCCTCAGTTCTCTACCAGTAACTTGCAAGTTTTGCTCAGCTCTTTAAACCTTCAAAAATTCCCAGTAAGTTTTCTTTTCAGAGGCTTGTCAGTAATAACTTTCAGTATCATTGCAAGTCACCTCAATTCACACCCATTCTCCAGGTGCTGACCAACCAAGTAACTTTAGGCCTCTTACCTGAAAGTTACACACAGCTGTCAGTAGCAAGTGGCTCATGCAGATAATTTTTTTGTCAACATAGCTCCTGAACAGGAATTAGATAGTTAAAGGGGTCATGTCATGTATTTTGTTTTTTTTCTTGATTATTTTCATTTAAAGTTCACTTAAAATGTTCATAATATATACATAATATAGTATTAAATATTATAATATATTAAATGACCTTTTTCCACCCAGTCTCTGTCCCTCTGTCTGAAACGCTGTTTTCTGTGATGCCCCCTTTAAGACTTCAATATACATTGTTATGATTGGCTAACACCTTTTTTTGTACATGCATCTATCAATATATTTTATTATTTGTTATTCTATTATATTTAAAAACAAAATTCATTCCATAATTATGTGGAATAATGATGGCATAGCCCCGTGGGTGACTGCAGGATTTCATCTCATGGTACACACAGAAATCTGACAAAGTAATGAAGTGTACCCTTACTTTAGAGATTTTTCTTTAGTTTTTTTGGCAAAACAAGACGAAAGCGTTTAATTCTGGTGACTTTTAGGGAAGCATTTTTTATTATTATTATTTTCTTGAGCATGTATAGCATTTATGTAACTATTAGCTAAAGCATTTTTAAAAGAGGCTATTTAGACTAGTGTCAGAAACTAACTTTTCTATTAAGAGGTAATATTTGTCCCCAGAGTTGTCTTTAGGCGCATTTCTTTTTTTTCATTATTATGCCAACGTTAGGGCATATTTTATAACCAAACAAAATATGACAATATGACATCGTGCTATTTCAAATACTTAAAATTAATAAATTCCTTAAAATACAAGCGTAATTTATTGAGAGATTTTTGAACGGGCCTTTTAGAGCACCTGAACTTTACAGCAGCGCGGTGTCACTCGTTTCACACAGTGAAAATGAAGAGTTACGTTTATGCGATAGTTAGGCGTTAATATTGCTCAACCTTGCTTTGATTCATAACTAAGAATACACAATGTTATAAAAAATTATATAATTGAGCCTGTGAGACATTTAGTTTCTTTCTGTAATAATTGCTAGGAACTTTTCAAAACTTTTCTGCAAATTTTCAAATCGGATCTGACAAGTATATTTATAGTGATAGTTCACCTATAAATGAATATTCTGTCATCATTTAGACTCCCTCTCGTTGTTCCAAACCTTTGTGTCTTCGTCTTCTCTGCAACCAAAAACAAGGTGTTAGGATGAATGTTAGGGACTGATATCCTCAGTCACCATTCACTTTCAAAATGACAAACAAATGGAAGTGAATGGTGACTGAGTTTAAAATTCTGTCTAGCATCTCCTTAATTGTGTTCATTGTGTCTAAATCATACTGGTTTATAACAAGAGGGTGTATAAATTATATAATAATTTTAATGTCATCACTGTAACAGTGGGTATAAAGGATGACATAAGGAAAGATGGTTCATGCAAGCAAGGTGTTAAAATTAATAATCAGATCTTTGCAATGTAACTTGTTACTCGCTACTTGAGTAATCTTTTAATTCGACACATTCTTACTCAAGTAATTATTAACTGTACTTTTACTTATACTTGAGTAATTCATTTTTAAAGACTTGGTACTTTTACTTAAGTACAGTTGTTGGCTACTCTACCCACCTCTGCACCTGATGCACGCATAAATTCTCCTCCCCCTTCTCATCTGACACAATAGTTCTAATTCATGTTTCACCGCTGTTTTAACTGTAATTGTCACCTACTTCGAGAGAGCATCTTGAATTATTAGGATTTATTCTCAATATTTCAATCAATCAAATTTGAACAACATAATGGCAAGCGCTCAGAAGGAATGCAGCTGCGCAAAGGTGACGCCCTGAAATTACGCTTAAATAAGCAGGACATTTCATTTTATAAATACATTTCACTTGGATTCTTCGTTTCCTTTCCTTGCATCTTTTCATTGTATACTAAGAGGGAGCCGATAGGATGCAAAGAAAAGAATGCAAGTAAAATGGACGTAGTAAAAAAATGGATGAAGTAAAAATAAGTTTTTAAAATGAGAAGCCATAGATGAGAGAGTTGCTGCACTCTTTCTGTGCTATATGTGATATTAATGTCTTTTTTCTTTTTCTGATAAGCAACTGACAGTAAATAACATAGGAGATATTCAAACAGATATCATAAAGCAAGTTTGTACATTACTAATAGCCAAACATTGTGGCGATTTTACAACATATTAAAGTCATGTTCGTATATAAAGCAAAATAAAACAGTTAGAAAATAAGTTTTGCACCATACACTGCAACAGTAAGGATACCTTACCCCTGGTTTGGAAGAGCGATTAGAGCTAGATGTCTGTCGGCCTTCAGAAAAAAAAAACACGGCGCATCTGTCAAACTCTGAGGTGGTGGTGTGTACGCGTCTACCTATGCTTGTGCTGCTCTTATCACGGACGTGATCAGCCAAACAAAATGCTTGTTCACCTAACACTGAAGTTTAACAAATCGTTCACATGGATGTATAGGCTACTTCACAATGTTTTCGAATCTTCCACGACATTGCAATCTCTTTGTTAGTTAAATAACAATGCAGCAATGGTCTCTAGGTGTTTAGCAATGGCTGTGTCACAGCTACCTGTCAGCTATCTCCTCATCATTCACAATGACTGCGCACCAGTGGGTGGACCAAAGAGGCGATGATGTAAAAGGAGGGACCGTTGATCTCTTGATGTGGAGACGGTAATGCATTAATGAAGGTCCCCTAGTGATGTAGGGTAGTCACGGAAGTAGAGAAAGATGTTTTTGCAGCTTAGTGTCGATAAATGCACTTTTTGGACTGTCTAGAGTTCTGAAATGTACTGAATGTTTTTAATAGTACAATAAACTCTTACGTGACAAAAGATCAAGGAATATTTGATTCCTCATGACATGACCCCTTTAATGAGAGTTCCAGGATTACTATTTTACAGCACAATGAAAAATAACCATTCCACTATCAATGCAAATGGTTAAAATGGTTAGGAAGTTAGAAATCCTAAAGTTAGGAAATCCAAGTCATTCATTGAAATAATATGTTTGACTTAAGCATCTTTCTAACATTTAAAAAAGTAATTTGAATAAATGGGTTGATAGATGTTTAAATCAGTGACCATTCAAAATTATTAAAAACTGATTCAAAGCAATTTGATGGAGAACAATCCAAAACCAAATTTTGGAAACTGTGACACCCTCCCAATACATCAACCTTCCTCAAGATCTCACAGACATTCCACCTGTAAGGAAACTAATCAGGTCACGAGCACAAATGGTGCCGTGGCAACAAGCAGTCTGGCCTGACTGCCGCTATGGCAACCGTCTCCACAGTCAGCTAGCACTTGGTTGGAGATGGCACATTTTGAGCTGGAAGCTGAGAGAAAGGAACAGAGGAAGCCTCAAGCATTCTCAAGGTCAAAAAAAGCATTCAAGTCTATCACAATATCTAATGAACACATAGTCTTCATGTATGTAAGCTATGCAATCATGTATTGCACAGAGGTGTATCAGAGACTGTAAGCCTATTTCTCAAGCTAACAAAGGTCGCATTTAAGACACATCATGGAGAAGCCGTTAAATACATTATAGAAAAGCATATTATAAATTTACAATAATTTCATAATTAAAAAGTTATATTCTAATTACCACTCAGAGAAAACGCAGAAAAATATTTCACAACAAACTATGGTCTCCAGTTAAACTTATGCTACAACTGTACAATTAGCTTATCAGCAATTTCCATCACGCTCATTTACATTTTTGTATCAGCTTTCTCATGTATCGGCCGATGTGGCGCTTGGCCTCTTTCAGCCGATAAGCAGTGATTCATGAAAGGTCAGGGATATCTAAACCATGCCATCTAGATAGCATATGTCATCTCTGCACGTTAAACCCATTTTACAGTCAAAAGCGCTCTATGCCCAAGCTAAATAAAGTCATCACAAACATTCTGGAGATGTCTGAAGTCTCACGACTGCTTCAGACTTCATATAGAAACATGAGGAGCCACATGTTGCTACCAAACCAGAGGAGCATAGTTTTGAATGGACACTTTGTCCCTGTTACACACATACACACAAGGCTATAGGTTGCCTACTTTTTATGTTATTCATAGCACATGGGCAGGCTTGCAATTCTCTTACTCAGCATGCCAGTGTAAGTTGATGTGCATGTGTGAGTTACCCAAGTAGCTGGCTACAGTATGACAGCTAGCTTTGATGTAACTGATTTTTTTACAGGGTCATACACACTACTATTTATAGATGCATATTATAAATACTCAGACTGCATGCTGTGTGAGGATTTGCCAATAATTATAGGCAGATGGTGTGACATTCAACCTGTTTGAAAACTGTCATTATTTCTGCAATACCATCTGCTGCCACTAATGGCAGAGAAATTACACACTTAAGCTTTAAAATATATATAAACATTTCCTTTAATAAAAATATTATGCATAGCACAAGTGGACACATATACACATAGTATAAGGAAAGAAAAGCCTGAAAGTGTGCACAGCATGTAAGGGTGTCTGAGATCTGATCTCCACAGTAGAAAATAACTGACCTCAATCTGTGATAACAAGCCTGCTCAGCAAGTGTCTCATAGTCACACAGAGCAGGGCATTGTACTGTGTGTGCTGTGAGTTCAGTGACTCTTTGCTCTTTGTGTGAAACTACCATTACAGCATGCAAGTAAATAAAAGTAGCATCTCAGGTGATAAATTGGGCTTATGTTATGTTATGTTTGCTCAACCCTAACACAAACACTGCCTGTGAAGTTGCAGGACAAGAAAGCTGCTCCCAAACAAGCCCAGCAGCACTTGAGTTTACATACAGCTCTGATTACAGGTCAAACCTCAAATATGCAAACTTTAGAGACAATGAGTATCATGGATTCTTCAAAGCAGAGATAGTATGTGTGCTCAGATAAGGTGATCTACTACAGGTCATACTGACCTAATGCCAAGCCTTTACCTTATTAGCCTTGAGCCCAGATACTTACGGCTCAAGCAAGTTCACTTACATGCATGAATCGCCAAAAAAAATCTCTCATACTCGAATGCGTATGTTATTGCCCAAGTGTCCAAATAGTCAGTATTTCTTACTATTTATTAGCAGTATGTTTTCAGTTTTAAGACATCCCAATCAACTTTAGTATAGACACATAATGATAATGTTAACATGCAGGATCTTACACCAATTATGCTTAATACGCTGACAACATGGACATGTAAATGCCTTTATCCTTTATCAGAGTAAGGTCATAAATAGTTTATGTATAAACTGATCGACACAGGTAGATTTTTGCACAATTACACCAATTTCATGTTTTCATCTGCATTCTTATCAGCTTATGCAAAGTGTTTACAAAATTACGTTTTGTCATCAAATGTAGAGAATATCCTTATGATTTCAAATCCCATGTACTGGCAGTTTTATGGCTTTATCGGATTGTTTGAATAAGCATATTTTTGGTAACCCTCATATTGGTGTACATGTAAACGTGCTCAGTGGCATATATGCACTTCTCATTTACTGGTCCTTGAACTGCAGAACACTGAAAATGAATGGATAATTTTGTTGCCTTTACCCACATAACTAGACACTGAATAATGTGTATGTTTAATATGTCCAATTGCAAGCCTTTCCTAAAACACAAACATTACACAATTAAATAATGTAAAAATATTAATGATCTCTTTTCTCTCTATTGCATTTTTATAGGAATATTCCAGGTTCATACAAGTTAAGCTCAATCAACAGCATTTTTTTAAATAATGTTGAGTACCACAAAAATCTCTTTCGACTCATCCCTCCTTTTCTTAAAAAGCAAAAATCTGGATTACAGTGAGTCACTTACAATATAAGTAAATGGGGCTAATTTGTAAACGTTAAAATACTCACTGTTTCAAAAGTATAACCACAAGACGTAAACTATATGTGTGTTGACTAGGGCTGAGCAATATGACGATACATATTGTGGCGTCAATATAAAGTGTCAATCGATGTTCAATGTATATCGCAATATGTAAATATCCATGTGCGAAGCATGGGCTTATTTCTCAGTGAGACTGAGAGAATTATAGAAACATGGACATGGTTTTTAAAGCAACATTTTCTGCAGCCGGCCAAGCAAATTTAGTGACCTTCACCACACGTTTGGCACTTTAAACGTGCTAAATTTTCTCCTCATCTGACATGCAAATGTTTCACATGACAGTGGCTTGCTTTGTTTCTGGAGCTCCAAAGTGTGCGAGAATTCAGCAGGCTGTGCGATATTTGTGCTCCAGAGACAGGAGGGCTCCGAGCAGGATCACTTGTGTTACTCAATCATTTTTGACCCAGGAAAACCAATGGGAAGACTCCATAAGGAGCTTGTTTTTAAAAAGGTGCAACATCTGTGATTCGCACAATGATAATCACTTGTAATACAACAATCTGTTTTATCACCTCAAAATGAAGTATGCAAAAGAACATTATGAAAGCCAAAAGATGAACTCTGTAATAATTCGGTCATTTATTTATTTATTTAGCAAGAAGTGATATTTATTTTCTTCAAGAAGTGTTTATTTTCATTGTTGCATTGCTTTGAGAAGATCTTAAGATTCTTGAGCAAAGTTTATAATTATAACAATAATATTGGTCAACAATTTTTTAAACCAAAATTTGACTGTTATATTTAGCATTTTGGTAAGGTTGATTTTTGAAAACAAGTTGATCTTAATTTATTTATTTACTTTTATATTGTTTGTCAAGTTCAAAATAAAGAGGAAGTAGCTTTAAGTTATAAATTATTTAATTCACTGACAATATGTTTATTTTATATATAAACCAATTTTTCAGATTTTCCAGAAAACTTTTACTATATCGTGATATGTATCGTTATCGTGATTACTTGTTATCTATCGTGATATAAGATTTTGATCACCCCTAGGGTAAACATGATTTTAGTGTAATAAAATCGCTTGAACCATTTCTGTGTAAAGTTATATCCAGTTTTACAACTTCGTTGCCATGACGATGTAATGTCAACAAACCCAAAATGACTATGAAATTGATGATTTAAACAACTTTAAACAACCATTCACTTCCACTGTAAGTGCCTCACTGTAACCTCAATTTTTGCTATTTTTAAAGAGAAGGAATTACGAGTTGAAATAATTTTTTGTGGTAATCAACATCATGCCTCATATTTTGTCGATTGAACTTAACTTGTACTGAACCTGGAATATTCCTCAAAGTCTAGTATTTTCTCCAACCATGATCAATATGATCTTATAAAACAGTCTAATTCTGACTTTTGTTTATGTTATGACCTCAATGTAAATAATTATTAAAGAGTAGAAAAACAATATTGCGTGTGTGTGTTGGTGTCTTTACTTCACAAGTGTTATAGTCCTCCGAGTCCAGTAGTAAACAGAGTTCAGGCAGAAGCTCTGGCCAGTTCTGTAACTCCCCTTTAGAGGCTATGGTTGTGATCAGAATACCTGAGGAACAGAAATTAATTATACTGTCATAAAATGTACCATTTAGCTTGGCCCGTACCACAGTTTACATAACCAGCTGTCGCAAGCTACTGTCTACACTGAAAATCAGTTTCAGTAATCTTTGTAACACATATCAGAACATCACAGCACACAAAATTGAGAAATGATACCAATTAGATGAAGATTTATGATTGTATTTCTATCTTTCTGGGCAACCACTTTTTTCCCACTAAATGTAAAATATAAAATAAAAATTAGGAGGAATGATACAATTTATGATGTGTTCTGTATGATACTGACTGGGTAACCATAGAAACATAGCACTGCAGACCTTACCACAGACTAATCACAATAAAAAAAAATGGCTAATCCAAACAACACCAATACTGATGCACCTACAACTACGCATATGCTACAGCCATACAATCAATAAATAATCTTTATTCAAAAACAACACAAAACCATAGACAGACCCTAGAGGCATAATAAAGTTTAGAACTAGAGAACTGTGGCTAAGAGCCAGAATCTAAATGAACTGCCAGTCCATACTCACCCACTGTGGCTCTAATGAGCGGTGAGGAGTCTCCAATGTTTTGCAGACACTCATTTTTGATGAAGTCCGAGACACCATTAGGGAAGTTCTGGTAATGGGCCTTAACATTGTTCTTAAGAATGAGACCACTGAGAGAGCGAGTAGGCTCATCTATGAGAAAGGGAGATGACAAGCACTGGTTTCAGTCAGTGTTGAAAATAGGGTTCTGGGAACAGATCACACCTGCATTAAAGGAAAAAACATCAACTGGTCCTGTGGATGCTTAATAAAGGACCTTCTGTTTTATTTCATATGGACCTCAGGCTAATTAAAAGAAAGAGAGGAAGAAGTCTTGGTAGACGAACCAGTGCCATTTCTAAACACGTTCTGTGACTTGAGGCTTGACAAAAGATAGATTCAAAAGGTAATTCCAGCTAAGCTCTGACCTGAAATCAGACCAGGGTAAAGGGACTGGCTTCAAAAGTCAATAGTGAGACTAAACACTGCCTGAGATAAGAGCTGCCACTATTGTCTGCCTGATGAGGAAACTCCCTTTCCTCTTATCAGATCCATTCTTTCCAGTAACTGTGAAATAAGATTATCTCTTAATATATTACACTTCCTTCAAACTGCCATGGCAGACATCATAAACAGCAACTAATAACCATGCTGCAGCCTCTCATTACAAGATGTGTCTATGCACAAACAAAAGGGTTCCATGTATCGAACACACATTCTCTCTAGTGAAGGTACATGCATGGTTAGGGCCCTATGAAATAAGCTGAATTTTTTTTCCAAATTCTGTGTTTTCCATTTTATTACAGTTTTAAAGTTAAATAAAATGTGATCATTAAAAATGTCTAATCAAATTAATTCATAGGATTGTAATCAAGTCAAACAGAACAATTACTTTTCAACATATCATTGCATTACTTTTATTAAATAAAGCGTGTCTATACTGGTCCTGACAATCCAAAACCAAAAATAAAATGTTTTGGATAATGTGCTGATTAAACCACAAAAGGCAATGATTTAATTATACAAAAATATAGTCTGCTTGTGCTACGTGCTTCAAAGTCAATTAATTGATCTGCTTTTTGTCATTAATACACACGTGATGTTTATGACACAGTTACTCAATAAGCAGTGGCTTCTCACATTCACTTACTGTTAAAGGATGCAGCTCATCTACCATATATCTCAGCCTTTTGTGGTTTAATCATCACATTAGGACATGTCACGATATTAATTTGTTTAATTGTGCATTTATACATTCATGTCTTCTCAAATATGTCAAATTCTGTGACATTTAGCGTATTATAGTTAATTCCGTTTTTATGACTGAATACTGCAATTCCGTCCGTGGTTTCCACAATGCGAAAATCATGGGCTTTAAAATTTAAGTGATACAGTATATTTCTCAAGACGCACGTTTTTCAGCTTAAGTATCCCTTAAAAAATAAAATAATGAGAATCACCAGCCAATTCAGGGGTTGGATTCACTTAAAAAAATTATTAAAGGTGCACTCAGTAACTTTTGTTTTTGTGTCATCTTGGACTTACAGTGACACCAAGCGGCTTGGATGCAGCATCATTTAAAATCAATAGTTTCAGATGCATTGTAGAAATGTAGTATTCACAGTCAGTCATGATTACTTTAATCAATGAGTGAAAGTGTCAAATAACAGGACAGTTACAGAGATTAAGCGAGTAGTATTCGGCTGGTCCTGTGATTTTAACATGGCAGCTCCCATGTGCGGAACCTCTCCATGTACAACAAAACAGCTTTTATAAGGTTACTGATATTTCTTCATTTTAATGAGTGCTCATGATTTCCTACATATATTGCAAAATTACAATTCATGTCATTAGGAGTTAAACTTGTTTTAATGAGGAAAAAAATATTGAATGCACCTTTAAGAAAAAGAAAAAAAGTTCTTAGGAAGGATAAATTATAAGTAGTTCGGGCCTAGGTATCTTAGAGAGTAAAGACGCCGACTACCACCCCTGGAGTTGCGAGTTCGAATCCAGGGTGCGCTGAGTGACTCCAACCAGGTCTCCTAAGCAACCAAATTGGCCCAGATCCTAAGGAGGGTAGAGTCATGTTGGGTTAACCTCCTCATGGTCACTATAATGTGGTTCGCTCTTGGTGGGGCACATGGTGATTTGTGCATGGATGCTGCAGAGAAAAGTGTAAAGCCTCCACACGCACTTCCTCCACATGTCTCTGCGGTAATGCGCTCAACAAGCCACGTGATAAGATGCGTGGATTGACGTCTCAGACGCAGAGACACCTCTGCCACCCGGATAGAGGTGAGTCACTACAAGCATTGGGAGTTGGGTATTCCAAATTGGGGAGAAATAAAAAAAAAAAAAAAAGGTTTGTAAGAATATTCCGAAATGCAATTCTTGACAAATTCTTAAGAAGTTCTCAAACATTTTCTGAAGAAAATCTAATTTTTTTCCTCTTAAGGATAAAATGACAGGCTTTGACTCTGTCTCATTACACCTGCTCATGAAGTTTCCTTGTCTAATACAATTCAATAGACCTTTTTCATGGTGATGCCATCTTTTATATTTAACGGGAATGACAATGAGGCTGTGAGGGATAGTCTCACATCTCTTTAATTGCACAAACAGTATAAAACTGTAAAAAGCTCCTAGATCACATATGATTTTCCACAAATCATGTTGTCTGGAGTATATTGTCTACTGGATGTTCTTGGAAATATGTGTTTTCAATGTTTTGTCCACGGAACGATCCAAAAACACTTTAAACTGCGGTACAACCCATTGAAGTGCCTGTACTTCTGTCCCTCACAGCATCGTGGTCATTCCAACCAAAAATCAAAGATGGTGATGATGTGAATGAGGTCTATACTTCAACACTGGTATATCGTAGCGTGTATGTATCTATTAAGTAGCAAGCACCTCACGGTAGTTTATTTTTTATGTAAAATGCGTGAGACGTGTTAGTTTAACAACACTATAATGTCATATTTTATGCACGTCAGTAAAAAGGACAGTCTTTATAATGATCTAATTATTATGATTCTACGAACTCTAAAGATTGCGGAGAGAGAGACTGCTATGCAGCGCATCCATTTGAATTGTCTAGCATGATTGGTCACCACATTAAGAAGCTTCAAAACTACATTAATTGTTTGAATTTCATAACATTTCCATGGTTTGAAAACGGAAAATAAAAATAACATAAAAACGTGTTTTGGACTAACAGACCAACGTTTTTCAACTTTACATGACAGAGCAAGTCACATAAGATAGGAAATCTATTAAGTAGCGTGTTCATGTTGCTCAACTGGTAGAGCACGGCACTAGCAACATGAATATTGTGGGTTTGATATTGTTCCTAACCCTAATACACAAACGTATTAAATATACATGTATGTATAAGCCTACGTTAAATGTACTGTACATTGTTTTGGGTAAAAGTGTCTGCAAAATGCATAAATGTAAAAAAATAAAATAAGAAAATGGTCATTAAGAAGAATTTTCTTCTCAAAACCTTTTGTGAATACAGCACCAAACCATAAAACTAAAAATAAAATACACAGAACAGTCACATCTTACCTTCGGTCTCCAGCTTTGTGAGCACAAATATCAAGTAGTTGTTGAAGTCTGGGTATTGATTGAGCTGCTCAAGTTTCTGTTGCACACATTAAGAAGTCTTACATACCACAGAGATGGACGATGATGCAAACAGAAATGGTAATGTGTATTAATGAATAACTCCTTACAGTACATGGATGATGGTACCATGCAAATTATGTGTGCATATAATTTAACATCCATAAAATATAAAAGCTGACTGTTTATACGGGATTGAAGATACATGACACTGGGGCCAAAAAACAATCCATTTGTTTTAACTAAACCAAAAAACATAGGCTAAGTAGGCTAGTTGAGGTGGACATTAATTAAAGGAATGTTAAATGTTTAATACTAGTTAAGCTCAATCAACAGCATTTGTAGCATAATGTTAATATATATATATATATATATATATATATATATATATATATATATATATATATATATATAAAAAAATTCTAATCATTATTTCGTCTCATCCCTTAAAAAAAGTTAGAAGCAAAAATCTAGGTGAATGGGGCCAGTAAATAAACATTAAAATACACATAGTTTAAAAAGTATAGCCACAAGTCGTAAACACTGTATGCGTTAACATGATTTAAGCGTTATACAATTTCTCACTAACCTTATCAATTTATTTTACAACGTTGCCCTGACAACGTAACATTGGTACACCCTGTAATCTGGTAAACACCGTAACGCCCGTAAATCCCTAATTGTATTATATTAAAATAATCTTAACACGTATAATGTTAACGTATTGTTGCTATTAACCTTTATGAATGGCCCAGTTCACTTCCATTGTAGGTGACTTACTGTAACCGCGATTGTATTTATTATTATTATTATTATTATTATTTATGAAAACTATGAGTTAACGACGACGAGCGACGCGTCAAAATATGTTTTGTGGTAATCAACATTATGCAACAAATGCTGTTGACTGAGCTTAACTTGTAATGAACCCGGAACATTACTTGAACCAATATTTATGACCAAATTCAATAGATATACAAACAAATTGATTACTCATCCAAGTGATATCGCTCATTTCAAATGCCTTTGTCTGAAATGCATCCGATTATGACAGAAACATCGTGACAACAATACTCGCACACTTAAAGAGGCTGTGTCTCAAAACCTAGTGAGCTGCCTACCTAGACATCATTCCTGTGCAAGGCTCGTTTTCATGTTCCAAACATGAAATGATGCCCAAAAATTCAATCTAGGTTAGGAAGCTCGTTGGTTTGAGAGAAATCTCATTAGATCAGATGGTTGTTTACAACTAATCTCAGAAAAGATGTTCAAGCTCATCTGTGTTGTAGGGAGTTAACACACAGCAGTTGGACCCGTAATCTGATCTAAATCTTCCAAGTCAAAAGTCGACTCTCAACTGACAGTGGTACACGTACTGACACTACACAGTCAGCATATTAATCTACAAGTCAAATATAAACAACCCCAATAAAACACAGGCCCTTATCACTTGTGTACATTCAAATCTCAAATACAACTAGCATATGAGCTGATCACAGGCCAACTCCTCCTGAAACTCCGCCATTCCCGACGTTAACGTCCTTTAACACTGTGTGTTTCGTGAACTAAAGGATACTTGTTGGACTGATCGTTGCGTGGATGTGTCAGGGGACTGTGATTCCTTGAGCAGCTGTAAAATCTGCTGAAGTCCCTGCTCGTCGGGTTTCCATTGGCACTCCATCTTGTGTGTTAGTAAGAGTCTATCTCGCTCTCGGTAGGCACAGACACAGATCTACACCCTTTCGCATCAAATAACGGCCTCCACCTTGACCTTCAACTTACAGACCGACTGCAATCGAGCGGAAGAAGTGGAAGCAGCCTCTGCGAATGTTGACATTGGATGGAGAATGAGCGTGTTTCTCGAGCGTTGGGTTGCTGGTAACGCTAGGCTAGCTTACATACTTGGACTCGGTCTGGTCCAGATCACCGCACATCGACAGTGATAAGCTATTTGCGGAACCACCTGGGTCTTAGCGCCTGCCGAATAGGGGTACAAGTCTTCTCAATACTTAAGCCCGGCTAGCTCAGTCGGTAGAGCATGAGACTCTTAATCTCAGGGTCGAGGGTTCGAGCCCCACGTTGGGCGATTATTTTATTATTTTAGTTATGGTATATTTAAAGGAATAGCCTATCCAATAATGACAATTCTTTCGTCATTTACTCACACTCATGCCTTCCAATATCTGTATTACTTTCTTTTGCTAAACACAAAGATTTTTAGAAGAATATCTCAGCTTTGTTGGTCATCACAATGCAAGTGAATGGTGACCAAATGTTGAAGCTCCAAAAGCACATAAAGTAATCCATAAAACTACAGTGGTTAAATCCATGTCTTCAGAAGTGATATGATAGGTGGGTGAGAAACATCAATATTTAAGTACTTTTTCATTCTTCATGCATGTTGCCACCTACTGGGCAGGGAGGAGAATCTACAGTAGCCCATCCTCCTTTTTTACATCCCATTGAAACATGACCTAATTTCAACCCATAATTCCTTCCAGTAAGTTTAAACTTTGTAAAAATATTTTTGGTTAAACACCTAATCAATGTCACTCTCACAGGTTATGGGTGGGACATGTCTTTACCACTTTTTGTCTTTGCCTATTTTGCCCCCACCACTTTTTGAAATAGCTTTCGTCAGCTACGTGTCTAATGCCAAAGAAACATCTTCAGTTCTTAAACAGGAGTTTCCATTTTGTTCGTATTCCATATATTGTATAATTTTGTTCACGTTCCATGTACAGATCCATGTATTTATCTAATGAGTACCAAAATCCAAGTACTGACAGCAGGGCCATAACCACCAATGTCTATTTAACCACCAATAGACATTGGTGGTTACGGCCCTCATAGTAGTGGTCTACTTATATGGGTTTTCTTCCATGGTTGATTATTAAATTATTACTTTGTAATAATAATTAAGTAATCAAATAAATTATGTGAAATATTTATTTGAGCTCTTAAATTGGGCTCTTATAAACTGACTGTTTATAGAAACAGTAAAATATCATTTGACATTATCTGCACTTAGTGAAGTCAGCCAGATATCATACCAATGTCTCAGAGGTAAACGTTTGCAGGTTTTAAGATTTTTGGATGGTTTTCCCTCAACATGTCACCTGCTTACTGTAGATGCTGCGTGTTTTTCCAAATTAATGTGAAAATGCCGATGAATAAAAATGCAATCTACATGTTCTTAGGGGTGCCAACCCCTATTCATCGTTTGGCAAGTATTATTTTTTGATTGTGCATTTAAATTCAAAGTTTGTACAGAGAAGTGTCTCCCAAAAACTCATGTACATTTTTATCACATCCCTGCAAGTTCAATTAATTTTAAACGGGGGAAAAACTCTAATGTCTGAACTGCAGGGTTTTATGATTAAACATTCAAATTGATCGATATAGGTCTACTGGCAATGAGTAGCCTACCATATACAGGTGAAACTCGAAAAATTAGAATATCGTGCAAAAGTTCATTAATTTCAGTAATTCAACTTAAAAGGTGAAACTAATATATTATATAGACTCATTACAAGCAAAGTAAGATATTTCAAGCCTTTATTTGATATAATTTTGATGATTATGGCTTACAGCTTATGAAAACCCCAAATTCAGAATCTCAGAAAATTAGAATATTGTGAAAAGGTTCAGTATTGTAGGCTCAAAGTGTCACACTCTAATCAGCTAAACACCTGCAAAGGGTCCCTGAGCCTTTAAATGGTCTCTCAGTCTGGTTCAGTTGAATTCACAATCATGGGGAAGACTGCTGACCTGACAGTTGTGCAGAAAACCATCATTGACACCCTCCACAAGGAGGGAAAGCCTCAAAAGGTAATTGCAAAAGAAGTTTGATGTTCTCAAAGTGCTGTATCAAAGCACATTAATAGAAAGTTAAGTGGAAGGGAAAAGTGTGGAAGAAAAAGGTGCACAAGCAGCAGGGATGACCGTAGCCTGGAGAGGATTGTCAGGAAAAGGCCATTCAAATGTGTGGGGGAGCTTCACAAGGAGTGGACTGAGGCTGGAGTTACTGCATCAAGAGCCACCACACACAGACGGATCCTGGACATGGGCTTCAAATGACGTATTCCTCTTGTCAAGCCGCTCCTGAACAACAAATAAAGTCAGAAGCGTCTTCCTCTTTTCTGATGAGAGCAAAATTTGCATCTCATTTGGAAACCAAGGTCCCAGAGTCTGGAGGAAGAATGGAGAGGCACACAATCCAAGATGCTTGAAGTCCAGTGTGAAGTTTCCACAGTCTGTGTTGGTTTGGGGAGCCATGTCATCGGCTGGTGTTGGTCCACTGTGCTTTATTAAGTCCAGAGTCAATGCAGCCGTCTACCGGGACATTTTAGAGCACTTCATGCTTCCTTCAGCAGACAAGCTTTATGGAGATGCTGACTTCATTTTCCAGCAGGACTTGGCACCTGCCCACACTGCCAAAAGTACCAAAACCTGGTTCAATGACCATGGTATTACTGTGCTTGATTGGCCAGCAAACTCGCCTGACCTGAACCCCATAGAGAATCTATGGGGCATTGCCAAGAGAAAGATGAGAGACATGAGACCAAACAATGCAGAAGAGCTGAAGGCGTCTATTGAAGCATCTTGGTCTTCCATAACACCTCAACAGTGCCACAGGCTAATAGCATCCATGCCACGCCGCATTGAGGCAGTAATTAATGCAAAAGGGGCCCAAACCAAGTACTGAGTACATATGCATGATTATACTTTTCAGAGGGCCGGCATTTCTGTATTTAAAATCCTTTTATTTTATTGATTTCATGTAATATTCAAATTTTCTGAGATTCTGAATTTGGGGTTTTTATAAGCTGTAAGCCATAATCATCAAAATTATATCAAATAAAGGCTTGAAATATCTTACTTTGCTTGTAATGAGTCTATATAATATATTAGTTTCACCTTTTAAGTTGAATTACTGAAATTAATGAACTTTTGCACGATATTCAAATTTTTCGAGTTTCACTATCACGTCAATAACGCTGGAATTGCCTTTTAACAACAGCGGGTTTTATCCTGTCAGCAACTGTGGCAACGGTTCAAACCCGTTTTATATCCAACCATTTTATTTCTCTTGATGGATTTAAGAAAACTGTCTTACTTAAATGAAGCCCTCACAGCGAAAATAAGGAGCCTCTGTCTCATTCCGGTCAAGCCAGCCGCGATTACAATCTGGTGTGCACCTATTGTGATAATTACGGTAATTTGCGGGATAAAAAGAAAGATGTGATTTCTGACTCTGGTTCACCGGATAGGATAGCGAGTCGTAGATAATAATAATAATAAAAACCTTTATTAGGTGTTTGTTAGGTGTTGGTGTTCATTAATATATTTTATTTAGCCTGATGTGAAAGGTGTATGGTTTTGAAGACTTTGAATAGGGCAGGTTTATGCTTTATAACCACAGTTTACTGCATTAGCATTAGATAATATAATAAATTAAAAATTTCTACCAAGGATTTCTCATTGTAAATTTCATTACTATGTACCTTGTAATAGTCTTTGAATTGTTGAGTCCTGTACACAAATCTAATAATTATATAAAAGATAGATAGACAGATAGATAGAATGAACACTTCTCGCAAATTACCTCCCACGATATCAAAAGCCTTATTAAAATGCCTATTTACTTTATCCCTTTGGACTAAGATGGATGTAGTCAACAAAAACGTCAAATAGGTCAGGGACATATAGAAAGGAGAATTAAAAAAAAGAAAAAGCAAGGGACCACCCACACTCTCTGAACCATCAATATGAAACATATTTACTGTCATTTTGGGGTAAAAAGGTGTCCAAAGTCACCTAAATGTGCTGACATTGTGATTTTCACAACTCTGAGACCAAGGGTGAATTCAAATAAGTAGAAAAAATGAAGGCCAATTTATGGCAAGGGACCTCCCAGACATCTTTATTTTTCTCAAATTTAGAGACCTGTAGAAAGGTGAATTCTAATAAATAGAAAAAATTAAGGCCTGTTTCTTCCAAGGGATCTCCCACACTAGCTAAACTCTCAATATGAAGCACATTTACTGTGGTAATTTGGAGAAAAATGTGTCCAAAGTCAATACAAGGCTCAAAGAAATCTGTATTTTTCTCAAATTCAGAGACCTGTAGAAAGGTAATTTCAAATAAGTACAAAAAATGAAGGCCCATTTCTTGCAAGGGACCTCCCACACTGTCTGAACCCTCAATATGAAGCATATTTACTTTGTCGTTTTGGAGAGAAATGTGTCCAAATTCAGCAAAACGTGTAAAAACTAGACTTTTCATGAACCCAGAGCCCTATAGAAAGGTGAATTCAAATAAGTAGAAAAACAGAAGGTCCATTTCTTGCAAGGGACCTTCCACACTGTCTGAACCCTCAATATGAAGCACATTTACTGTGAAATTTGGAGTGAAATGCATCCAAACTCAGCAAAATTAAATTTTTCAAATACATTGCTATTTTGAGTTTTGAGACCTGTAGAATTGTAATTTCACATATGTACAAAAATACTCAGTAATGTAGATTGTGTCATGTGTTCTCAACACTGCCTATGTCATGTGGGACACACAGGGTCACAGCCCAATGCAACACAAATTAAAATACTTTTTGCTATTGGCTAGTGATGTTACTGGATTCTTCATTATGAGATTGTACATGAATTTAACCAATTTACTGTGCACAAATAATTTTTTTAACGAGTTGACAACCATTTCCCACAGGTTACATCCTTACATGTTTTGTTTTTCTTAAAGCTTAACTATTTACCTTTTTCATTGTTCAATTCATTTTTCCTATTAGCTTAATATGCAGAGACAGCTATTAAGTAAGCATTAGTTGGTTAATTTTCACAAACACTGTAAACACTGTGTCTCTGTGGCGCTATGAAATTTACTGTTTGTATTGGCGACCCTCTAGGCCATACCCACCAACACTGACAAAACCAATGGCATGAGTTGGGGGCAGGACTATCTATTTGTTCAACCAAAAGCATATGGTGTCATATTTAGAATGCTGTTTTGATTTTTTTTGATTTTCACATTTCCGCTGGGTGGCACTATGTGGTGCAAAAAATGCATACTTCAGCTTTAAAGATGAACAAAGTAAACAGTTTTTTATTTGTAATTTTTGTAAAATTATGGAGTTAATTAACATCTCTAAAGGTTCAAGGAACCTAATACAGCTAAATTATGTGTTTATCAAAGATGCAGTTTTACATTTGTATTGTGTAAAAATATACCCAACTTTTGTTTTATTATTTATGTAATACATTTTCATTTAACACATTTTCTGGTGAAATTATTGACAATTGAAAATTAAAAAAGTTTGACTTCCATGTTCAAATAATTATTTTAAATCTAAAGTACAATAAGGGGAAAAAACATATATACAGTATACAAATGCGACTTATTTCACAATAAAGAGTGTGAGAGAAAAAACCCATGACACCTTGTTACAAACAATCATACAAAACCACACATTCTGATATATAACCGCACAACTAGACACATTGTTACAAACAATCATACAAAACCACACATTCTGACATATAACAGCACAACTAGACACATTCTTACAATCATACAAAACCACACATTCTGACATATAACCGCACAACTAGACACATTGTTACAAACAATCATACAAATGCACACATTCTGACATATAACCGCACAACTAGGCACATTGTTACAAACAATCATACAAATGCACACATTCTGACATATAACCGCACAACTAGACACATTGTTACAAACAATCATACAAATGCACACATTCTGACATATACAGTAACCCCACAACAAGACACATTGTTACAAACAATCATACAAATGCACACATTCTGACATATACAGTAACTGCACAACTAGACACATTGTTACAAACAATCATACAAATGCACACATTCTGACATATACAGTAACCCCACAACAAGACACATTGTTACAAACAATCATACAAATGCACACATTCTGACATATACAGTAACTGCACAACTAGGCACATTGTTACAAACAATCATACAAATGCACACATTCTGACATATACAGTAACCCCACAACAAGACACATTGTTACAAACAATCATACAAATGCACACATTCTGACATATACAGTAACTGCACAACTAGACACATTGTTACAAACAATCATACAAATGCACACATTCTTACATATAACCGCACAACTAGACACATTCTTACAAACAATCATACAAAACCACACATTCTGACATATAACCGCACAACTAGACACATTGTTACAAACAATCATACAAAACCACACATTCTGACATATACAGTAACTGCACAACTAGACACATTGTTACAAACAATCATACAAAACCACACATTCTGACATATAACCCCACAACTAGACACATAGTTACAAACAATCATACAAATGCACACATTCTGACATATACAGTAACTGCACAACTAGACACATTGTTACAAACAATCATACAAAACCACACATTCTGACATATACAGTAACTGCACAACTAGACACATTGTTACAAACAATCATACAAATGCACACATTCAGACATATAACAGCACAACTAGACACATTGTTACAAACAATCATACAAATGCACACATTCTGACATATAACAGCACAACTAGACACATTGTTACAAACAATCATACAAATGCACACATTCTGACATACACTCACCTAAAGGATTATTAGGAACACCTGTTCAATTTCTCATTAATGCAATTATCTAATCAACCAATCACATGGCAGTTGCTTCAATGCATTTAGGGGTGTGGTCCTGGTCAAGACAATCTCCTGAACTCCAAACTGAATGTCAGAATGGGAAAGAAAGGTGATTTAAGCAATTTTGAGCGTGGCATGGTTGTTGGTGCCAGACGGGCCGGTCTGAGTATTTCACAATCTGCTCAGTTACTGGGATTTTTCACGCACAACCATTTCTAGGGTTTACAAAGAATGGTGTGAAAAGGGAAAAACATCCAGTATGCGGCAGTCCTGTGGGCGAAAATGCCTTGCTGATGCTAGAGGTCAGAGGAGAATGGGCCGACTGATTCAAGCTGATAGAAGAGCAACTTTGCCTGAAATAACCACTCGTTACAACCGAGGTATGCAGCAAAGCATTTGTGAAGCCACAACACGCACAACCTTGAGGCGGATGGGCTACAACAGCAGAAGACCCCACCGGGTACCACTCATCTCCACTACAAATAGGAAAAAGAGGCTACAATTTGCAAGAGCTCACCAAAATTGGACAGTTGAAGACTGGAAAAATGTTGCCTGGTCTGATGAGTCTCGATTTCTGTTGAGACATTCAGATGGTAGAGTCAGAATTTGGCGTAAACAGAATGAGAACATGGATCCATCATGCCTTGTTACCACTGTGCAGGCTGGTGGTGGTTGTGTAATGGTGTGGGGGATGTTTTCTTGGCACACTTTAGGCCCCTTAGTGCCAATTGGGCATCGTTTAAATGTCACAGCCTACCTGAGCATTGTTTCTGACCATGTCCATCCCTTTATGGCCACCATGTACCCATCCTCTGATGGCTACTTCCAGCAGGATAATGCACCATGTCACAAAGCTCGAATCATTTCAAATTGGTTTCTTGAACATGACAATGAGTTCACTGTACTAAAATGGCCCCCACAGTCACCAGATCTCAACCCAATAGAGCATCTTTGGGATGTGGTGGAACGGGAGCTTCGTGCCCTGGATGTGCATCCCACAAATCTCCATCAACTGCAAGATGCTATCCTAACAATATGGGCCAACATTTCTAAAGAATGCTTTCAGCACCTTGTTGAATCAATGCCACGTAGAATTAAGGCAGTTCTGATGGCGAAAGGGGGTCAAACACAGTATTAGTATGGTGAGTGGTGGTGGCGTAGTGGGCTAAAGCACTAAAATGTTAAGCAGAAGGTTGTCGGTTCGATCCCCACAGCCACCATCATTGTGTCCTTGAGCAAGGCACTTAACTCCAGGTTGCTCCAGGGGGATTGTCCCTGTAATAACTGCTCTGTAAGTCGCTTTGGATAAAAGCATCTGCCAAATGCATAAAAAGGTAAAATGTAAAAATGTGTTCCTAATTATCCTTTAGGTGAGTGTATAACTGCACAACTAGACACATTGTTACAAACAATCATACAAATGCACACATTCAGACATATAACAGCACAACTAGACACATTGTTACAAACAATCATACAAATGCACACATTCTGACATATAACAGCACAACTAAACACATTGTTACAAACAATCATACAAATGCACACATTCTGACATATAACAGCGCAACTAAAAACATTGTTACAAACAATCATACAAAACCACACATTCTGACATATACTGTAACTGCACAACTAGACACATTGTTACAAACAATCATACAAAACCACACATTCTGATATATAACCGCACAACTAGACACATTCTTACAATCATACAAATGCACACATTACTTACAGAAAACAATACAACTGCACTTTTATATCCAACTAAACCCATACTTAAATACAAACAAACTGTACATATTTTTAAATAAAATCATCCTTGCAGCAAGCTCAGACATCTTATGCATTTCAAGCCACATGAGTACAGTAGTATTTTAGAACAATTCATTGGCAATCGATGAGGTTTTGGATGAGCCAAGTTGAGTACATATCAAACCAACACTCTTAAAAATATAGGTGCCAGGAAGAACCATAGGGTGTTTTGATCTGATGCATTGGATTAAGAACTTTTTCTGGTTTCTCAAAGAACCTTTCAGTGATGTGTTCTTTATAGAATCCATCACTCAAAGGTTCTTTAAGAAACCAAAAAAGGTTCTTCTGGCATCATTTTAGGAACCAAAAAAGGTTCTTCTGGCATTGGCCATATCAATCATAGCTTCCTAATAATCCCCATCCATTAATTGGCTGTATCACTCTACTCTCTCCTCTCCACCAATAGCTAGTGTGTGGTGAGCGTACTGGCACGCTATGGCTGCCGTCGCATCATCCAGGTGGATGCTGCACACTGGTGGTGGTTGAGGAGAGTCCCCAGTTCACTGTGTAAAGTGCTTTGAGTGTAGTGCCAGAAAAGTGCTACAGTACATTCATTAATTTATTCATTCATCACAGCGAAATACCCTTTTTGGTTCTTCCTGGCACCTTTATTTTTAAGAGTGAAGAAGCAGGGCACAAGAAAAGACACAGAAATCAGTTTATTACAAACCTTCAAACCGTAGATTACAATACCTATGTCAGCAGGTGTTTTTTGTTGTTCTTCCTACAGCTTAATGAACACTGCCATGGTGAGCTGCTCCTGGTCAGTCTGAGCACAATCTGCATGGTAAAGTATCATACAAAAGTTTTGAATTTTACAGATAACTGCTCAGGTTGTCCAGACATAGCTTGGCTTGTTACCAAACTTACCTTTCTCTCATACTGTGGACAACCAGGGAACATTAGTGTGCATCTGGCATAATGGTTCATCTTCACTTTTATGATATTTTCCTTTTTTCATATGAAGTGTGCTGATAGTGAGGTAGAACCCTTAAAAGATGCATTGCAAAAAAAAGGCATGCATTTTTGTAACTTATTGAATTTAACTAAATTCAACTTGATACATGTCACCTAATTTGAGAAATGGCAATGTATTTGTGCCTTCTTTTGGTTTTGGACACATTTTACTCCAAAATTACACAGAAGGTCCCTTAAGGAAAGTGGTCAACATTTTGTTTTTTACTTATTAGAATTAGTCTCTACAGGTCTCTAAATATATGTGCAAATTTCTACAAACTGAAACAGTAATGAAGCTTATGGAATCTGGAAGGTCCACATTAAGAACTGTTAATTTTTTTTTGGTTTATTTGAACATAACATTTTAAAGGTCTTTCACTATGTGAAAAATGGGAATGTATTTGCACGACTTTGGATGCATTATACAGCAAACTGATACAGTACATATGCTTGCATAAATATGCAAGAAATGGGCACTCATATTACCTACTTATTTTAATTCACCTTTCTACAGGTCTCTAAATTTGAGGAAAATACAGATTTCTTTGATACAAAATACAGATACATTAACCTTAGAGACTAGAAGATGGTATAGGTGGCCCAAAGGGAGATAGAGAGAGAATAGAAGAGATATAAAAATATGCAACCTTTTTTTCCTCTCACTTTACAGGTATTCATACAAGAGATAAATGTGTTTGTAAGTTGAGGATCTGGTGTGCCATCAGTATTGAGTGTGTTTTCATGTAGTTCTAATAGTTGATGTCTCACCACTTCCTTAGAGAACTCAGTTTTTTTCACTAACACTGGAGTCTTTGATACCAAGGCTGTTGTGAGGGCAGAGATTGCATCTTTTATGGACCCTGTCATTACCAATATGAGCACCTAGAAAAAGAGTTGTTACACATTAATAAAAATCAATTTAACGCATTCAATCAGATAAAAAAAATAATAATAATTATACGTGCCTTCAAGTTCTGGCATAGGCAACAGTCTGTGCTCATGATCTGAGAGTAGATTGTCTGGGCTCTGTCAACATCATTCTAAAACATCAGTGAAATATATTGTTCATCTCGCAAACATTGAGACATTGTAATTAAATGACAATTTCACAACACTTAAATGCCAACACTTAAATTTTATCTACTAAAATGAACTGGTGTTATCCACTCAATGAGCACTTTATTACACCTATTATTAGTTTTGATTATCTAATCAGATTAACCAATCATGTGGTAGCAGTTCAATACATAAAATCACATCAACCTCAGAATGTGGGAAAAAAGTGATCACAGTGATTTCGACAGTGGTATTATCATTGGTACCAGACTGGCTGGTTTGAGTATTTCTGTAACTGCCGATCACCTGGAATTTGGAGCCAAAAACAAAAAACATCCAGCTCTGTGGACAGAAATGCCTTGTTGATGAGAGAGCTCAACGGAGAATGACGGACTGGTTTGAGCTGACAGAAAGGCTACGGTAACTCAGATAACCACTCTGCATAATTGTTGGGAGCAAAAAAGCATCTCAGACTGCACAGCACGTCAAAACTTGAAGTGGATGGTCTACAACAGCAGAAGACCACGTCGGGCACTTTATTATGACCACAGTATTCATAATAAAGTGCTTGGTGAGTGTATATGAGTGTCAAAAATAATGTCCTATAATTTGAAACAAAATGTCTAAAGATCTCAATCAGCTAACCTGTTTAAGAGCAAGGGCAGTTGCAAAGCAATAGGCATGCCAGGGGATGAGGCTGCCTTTTGTCTGACCTTCTTCCAAAAGGGTCAAACAGATATGATATAACTCTGAAGTGTTCTGCCAATCCCAAGGCATTTTATTTACATCTAATTCATTGGTTTCAAGTAATTTGCTTCAATACAGCAATTTGACATTCTTATAAATGACTTGCCCTAACCAGTTTATAGCATGTGGCAAAGGCTAGTGTGAAGGTGTCTTTGTTGAATCCCTGTTTCTTCATCTCTCCAACCACATCTAGACCATCTGTAAGAACATAATCACTGACCCACACAGATGAAACCATGGCAACAAACAGACTTTTTGCAGAGAGATGAAGGATTTGCTTGAGGTGAAAAATCACCTCATAAATCTCAGATTAGATAAGCATTTGTGTGAAGGTTTTAAAGGGAAAGGAGGAGGCGAGAACCGGCTTGAGAATATAAATAATAGTTTAATATAAAACTGAAACAAAAAGACAAACACACAAAGGTGTCGGACAGTTGTCCGTAAATCAATCAATCAATCAATGAATATCTCTCTCTCTCTCTCTCTCTCTCTCTCTCTGCCAACTGCGGTTGGCACTTATCCCTCTCGAGGGCTAATTAGCCTGATTAGGGACCGGGTGTATAGCATCAGGACCCGGCTCTGCCCTCCGCCCTGCCACAGTTTGTCTCAATGATTATTAAAAAATGTATAACAGGACATTTCAGTTCTCAATGACAATGCAACACATTTAAACCAACAGCAAAGGCAACAGAAACAAACTGTTGGACAATACAACTCTCTGACTGACCCTGAAGTTACATTTCTGTATTAGAATAAAGGGATAAATTGATACAAGCATGTCAATTGCGATATTAAATTATGTGGAGTCTGAAAAGAATCCTTTAAGAGCCTATGCACGGAAAGATCGAAAAGGAAAAGAAATTGTCAAAGAGTTAGGCATAGTTGTTATTACAATCTAAACTAGTGGTTCTCAACCAGGGGGCCATTGTCCAACAAGGGGGCTTTCAAGATGACTTAAAACTATGAAGAAACAGGTTATATTAAAATTGATTAAAATGCTAAAAACAGCTAGATGTAGGCCTTCACCATATAAACCGATATTTCCTACATTTTTAATAAACATAAAATTAATCATGATTAAGTATTGTATTCTATTGACACTAGGGCTGTGTTGAACAATCAAATATTGATATAATCGCAATCATTTTTCTCATGATATTGTATCGATACTTTAGATCCACATATCCCCATATATGGAATTGTGACATACTTCAATATGTATCGTATAGTAATGTGCCAGGAGATACCCAGCACTCATTGACACACATAGTTTATGGGGATAGAGGCGTTTGGATATTGTTTTGGACAATGGGGGGCTTTGGAGTCAAAAAGGTTGAGAATCGCTGATCTAAACACAGAACATTCTCTATTGGTCATTTTGAAAACAGAAATACTTATCTACATTCTGCGTTCATAGGCAAGTACCAGATCTGTAAGTGTTGTGGCTGCCAGCTCCTCTAAATACAGCTCATAGCATAATCTCATAAAAGAGGGCCAAACTTGAATTCCCCTAACACCATGTTATGATTCGCTTTATGGTACCTGCCATAGACAAAGATATATACAGAGAACAGTGCTATCAAATCTTCTTTGAACCTTTGCATAATCTCCAATTAAAATTATTTAAGAAATAGTGTAGCATTGCACTTTAGGTAAAATGAATGAATCAATATCTTTTTACTCTATATGATTTTCAAAGCCCTATGAGGAATAATACATGTGGGTAAATTTTTTCCCTGTAAACAGCATTTCTTGCCATCATAACATCTTCAGCAGACTGGCAATTTTTCTCCATTTTCTGATTTACTGTATCAAAATAATAACCTGTAAAACAAGTGATATTCAAGACCAAATAGGCGGTGGGCCGAGTCCGTCTATCTCGTTTAGTTTTTGATTTGATAGTTACCCAGCAGCTGTGTGGCTCATTTTTTTTATTTGTCTGTATGAATAATTCACAAAAAGATTACCGATTGTTTCCAACGCCAATTGTTGCACATTAAAGTATAAAAATAGATCTAATTTCGCTAGCTGATCACAAACGTTGGCCGGAGTGAGATCCAATCAACGCTTGTGTTGTTACCTTGTTGAATTGATTTGGCCAATCACGTTATTCGTTGAATCGCGTCAGTCTGAAGCCAAATGAGTCTCCAACCCAACCTGGGGAGACCGGTGTGTCTCGGCAAGACAACGTCAAGGTAAGATTTCTTTTACAATGATTATACACCCCTATATCTTAATGCTTTTCATACAAGCTACTTCGTCATGAATATATGCGTTGTCGTTGATGAGAACAGTAGCCACGAAAGAATGTTGGTAGTGGAGCAGTAAAGCTAGGTCTAACGGTATGTTGCTTAGGCTAATCCAAATCATTCGGTACATACACAATGAACTAAGCAAAGAGTATTCAAATACGGGATAATTACGGGTAAATATTTAAACGGGAAGACAGTAGGAAATAATTTGACAGGTATGTCAAGGTTAGATTGGTTTATAGCAAGCTACCTAGGCTACAAGTAAACTAGACTAATTATCAGCTAAAAAGAGTGCAAAGCAAAACAAAGAAATGATTTCAAATCAACTTTATAGTGGTAGTCATGGAGTTATATAAGCCATTTATGGTTGATTGTCACAGTTTATACAATGACACAATTCTGTGCATGGTAGCTTATGCTTTTTGCAAGTGCAGTTCCCTCCCACACATTTAAGGGTTTTGCATTGGCAGTGCACCAGCTCTAAGACACTCTGTGGTGCTGGGGGCAGTGTCATCCAGTGCACTACCAGGTATTCTCCCTCCATCCTCCACCCATGCTGTACCGGCGGGGGTATGTCAGGTTGTTTTTGCAGACTTCTCCTGTAGAATAAAAAATATGAAAACATTACTTTGGCCTATTAACCTACTGTATCAGTTTTATGTTTCTATTTTGTTTATTATCTTTATGTTTCTAATTTTGTTATCTTTAGAGTGACATATTAGCTGTAAACCATTTTCTCTTTTTCTGTTTCTTGGTCATGTACCTGTGTATTGCAGCCTGGTAGTTGGCACGCTGAATGTGCTGCTGAAGGGAGTCTTGATTTGGAGGAAGGCTCCTTTCGAGACATTTCCCAGACTTAAACATGTGCCACCTTGCCTGGTTGACACTTTTGACATCTTTTACGTCATATGGCCTCTGAGGCAACAAGGTCTCTCCCTCGGATATGGATGAGAACCCTCTCATCCATCTTGTCCTCTGCCGCAAAAAGCAAGTTACCTGCTGTCAGTGTCTCACATTTTGAAAGCTTTTCTTCTCTCCTTTTTCTATGACTGTCAATAACATACTGATTCTTCCTGCATATTAGGCATCTAGCTGGGAGTAGATGAGATGCTCTCCTTTGTTCGGGGCCGTCATCCAATGCAGAGCGCAGAATCCGGACCTTGGAGACACTCATCTTTGAACGGCAGTGGTTGGGCTTCACCTACATAACAGAACAGGTATAAGATGGAATATGGTGGAAAAATATTTTATTTAAAGATGGCTGTTTTTGAGCTATTTAACAAAATTATTTGTGGTCAGAACTGCAGTAGTCTTGTCAAGCTCGTTTAAGATGGTTAGCATCTTAATACAAATGTCAAGATGAAAAATGTGATTTAAAATTATCTAGTAATGTGTGCTTTCTGTGTTTATTTATCTGAATATAATTCAGTTGTTTATCTAACACACAGACACGGACAGGACAACATCATATCTCTCCACACCCAAATGACTACAGAGGTGATCGTTGACAATCATCACATCAACAGCACCATGAATGGAGCAGGTCAAGCTCACGGAGTTGCTTAGTATCCACATCACAGATGACCCATCTTGATCTATCGACACCACCAACAGAACCTGGCCAAGAAAGTCCAAAACCTCTGCACTTCCTCCCACAGTTGAGGAAGGCTCATCTCCCACAAATCCATCCTCTTCCTTCCACCCCCACCCTCCAATAACCTAAGGGCAGCTGATTGACTCTTGCACAAATACACTGGTAGTTTACACTATGATGCTGCTACATTGGTTTATTTTTTTTATTTTTAAATTTGCTATGAACATTTGACCCCACTTACACACATATTGCACTGCCTTTTGCTACTTGTCATGTCATCCACTTGCACTGAAATACTATATTAATTAGGGATGAGTCACGATTTTTAAATATTCGATTAGTTAATTTTATTATAGAATATTGAATAGGATGTATGGGATGATTGTCTTTAAAAAAATCCCCATGTTTTAGTTGTGGTTATAAGTTGCAATCCTAAATTCACATAATATTTTTATACATTTTATAAATATATTCTTAATATTTGTTGTTTTTGTTTCTATGTTTGAGCTTATATATCTCAATATTAATAACAGTCTGGTTAATTTTGAGTCTTGAAATGTAAACTCTCAAGGGTTGGCTTTCTAAATATATGTTGGTTATGTGTATATTCAGAATGACTTCTGAGCAGCAACCTTTTTATTTTGGGGATGTCATGAATGCATCACTTGCCAAAATTGGGGCTGACTAGTAAGGGGTTAAACGTATATAAATGAAACGTTTTATATAAAAATTATACATTTGATACAAACCTTCACTGTTGTTAGCTGCATTTTCTATCTTCTTACGTGCTCTTCTTATGTGTTCTTTGTTGGTGAAGAGCATGTAGCATTCTCTGTTAAATCCAACATTAGCCGGCACATCTTGGACGTCTTCGGAATTTAAGTTAAATGCTAATACGGCTTTTTCAGCTACTGTACTCTCTGTGGTTTGCAGGTTCACCCATACATTTGTACATTGAACAATCTTTGCCCAACTTGTCTGGGAAAGGGGGGTTACAGGGCTTTTTACATTTGAGGCTAAATGGATAAAACACCTCATTTTTACCTCAGTATTACTGAACTACAGAACTAAATTTAAATTTTTAAATGATTTACAGCAAAATTGTAATTTCAAGAACGCAGCTTCCTGGTCATCTGTGTTCATTATTTACATTGGTTGTCAAGGAAACGGGAGGTTTTCTAACGTTATGATTAGTACTCCTGCTTATTTGCCGGTTTAAAAAAGTAAGAGTTTGTAAGGACATTTTGCGTCAAATGTGCAAACAACAAAGTTGGAAACAATGACTGTAGTACTTATACGATTTTATTACATGACCTCAGCAAAAAAAGACTTACACAGCTGTGAGGTAAGTATTAAATTCATAATTTCGAGATCCGGCCCACCGCCTAAAAGAGAAAATGTCATTTTCAGTATGGATTGTTAAAGGATTAGTTCACCCAATAATAATAATTAAATAATTTGCTCCCCTTTATGCCATCTCAAACTCGTAAGATTTCTTTCCTCTGTGGAACACAAATGAAGATTATTGTTATATTAGAAAATCAATTTTTTCAAACAATACAAGAAATAAGGTCCACCATTTTTAAGCTTCAAAAGGACATAAAAGGCAGCATAAAGGTAATTGATAACACTTTACAATAAGGTTTAATGATTGAGGAGGAGTCGGGAACTGGCTGAGCAGTCAACGTAAAATTTTATTTAACACAAATGAACATAATACACCATTAAACTGGCACATCACTTTAATCCAAGTCTTATGAAGATTTACAATTCGTTTTGGTTGAGAAACAGACAAAAACGGAACTCCTTTTTCACTACAAATTTTTTTATCTGCAGTCTTATTGGTGTTATCATGATTTGAAGCTATATTAACCTCTGGCTTAAATCAATCAAAGCCATGTCAAGATTCAGTGGTGGCCCATCAGAACAAAACATTTTAAACATTGAAAAATATGCATTTAAACATTTTTCTTTCATGCGACAAGGCTCAGGTGAGTTTTAATCACTGTGTGAATCAGTATGAATGTCAGAGAAGTCAGATGGCATTAAGCCAAAAAGGCAAATTGAAGGCAAAATTAAATTGGCCTCCTTCCGTATTCATAACCATTCATTATCAGAGTTAACCATTCAAGTCAATTAGTTTTCAGTATCACGTTAATGTGCCATCAAGCAGACAAGCAGACTTGATGGCACATTAACAGGGAATGCATGAGGTACATTTTAGGAGAGTTATAGTGATGTAAAGAGAAAAGAAAATAGATTTTACAGATGTACTTTTTAGTCTAATACTTTAAATTAAGTATATATTGATATAATTATTCATATACTCTGCCTCCGTCTACTGAGGTAATTAAACTTGGGAATTAACATTCCTTGCATTTGAACATCACATTTAAAGGCAAATTGTATTTTTAGACCGTTACGTTGAAGCAAAGAATTGTGGGTTGTGAGTGTCCATGAAGGGTACACCTCATGCATCCTCCGAATTCCCGTAAAAGAAGGTTGCATTCAAAGGCTGCTCGCTTTTATGAAACGAAACCGTCTCGATGACGTATGCGGCCGACAAATGCGACCTCTATAGGACGTATCCTTCCAAACGAGACACAGCCACAGTGTCTGTGTGTGCTTGAGCATTTAGGCCAATATTATTTAATACATTTTTTAATTCTTTGAATAAGTTAATTCTAATAATTTAAATGTTTTGATTATTCATATCTTAATTTTTTTATATTTGTAATCGATTAGGCTCTTCTGATATGCGAGCCAGCTCCCAACGTTCACCTACAAGAGCCGACTCATTCGCGAACAACCAATCACTACTGTTTTACCGATGTCAGTTGTTATGGGTTTTGACCTCCTTTTTTTTTATCCGTTCCCATTGTTCATTTTTTCTCTATTCCTGTGTTTTTCCCATCGTGGATGTTTCATTTACAGGAACAAAGGAAACATCCACGATGGGAAAAACCCTGTTAATCTGTTATTTTGTTTATTTTATGAAATACTTTTAAGCAGCGTTTAGATCCTGCTCCTGTGACCTCCCTTATTGTAACAGAACAACCGACCAACCAAAATGGATCTAGCAACTCCTTTCATTCAGCTGAGTTTTCTGATTCCACATTAAAATCCATGTATCAAATCGGACTCATTGCACACCAGTGGAGGGAGTTGCCGGCAACAGGACATTACATGTGGGAGGAATATATTGAGCTGGTACTAGAGTTCCCAGTTTGGTTTCTGAGTCTTCCACGCCTGAGTCCACTCCACGCCACAGCCACGCCTGAGTCTGCTCCATGCCCTGTCATCGCCATGCCTGAGTCTGCTCCATGCCATGTCACAGTCATGCCTGAGTCTGCCCCATGCCATGTCACAGCCACGACACGGCCTGCTGCCTGCTCCATGCCATGTCACAGCCACGCCACTGCCTGCTCCATGCCATGTCACAGCCACGACACGGCCTGCTGCCTGCTCCATGCCATGTCACAGCCACGCCACTGCCTGCTCCATGCCATGTCACAGCCATGCCACTGCCTGCTCCATGCCATGTCACAGCCACGCCTCAACCTGCTCCATGCTATGTCCCAACCAAGTCTGAGTTGGTTCCATGCCATGTCATAACCTTGCCTTCTGCGGCTCCCTGCTTGAACCCTTCTTGGCCCTTGTCTCCAAGTTGAATTATCCACCAATGATGTCTTCGTGACCCTTCTTCACAGCTTGTCAGTACTCCTGCCTGCCACGGCCAATGAGCCAAAGCCCACGCCTGCCACGGCCAACGAGCCAAATCCCACGCCTGCCATGGCTAACGAGCTGGAAGCCTCACCCATCCCAGAGCCTGCGCTGTCAACCTCGCCCATCCCAGCGCCTGCACTGCCAGCCTCGCCCGTCCCAGAGCCTGCACTGCCAACTTCGGCCTCCTGGAGGAGGAGGAGAAAGGCCTCTGTTTCCAAGGCTCTTCCCATGTTCATGACCACAGAGGTAGTCTCAGAATCTCTGCCCACAACCACAGAGGTCGTTTCCATGTTTCTGCCAGTGTTCACGACCACAGAGGTCGTTTCCAAGTCTCTGCCAGTGTCCACGACCACAGAGGTCGTTTCCAAGTCTCTGCCAGTGTTCACGACCACAGAGGTCGTTTCCAAGTCTCTGCCAGTGTTCACGACCACAGAGGTCGTTTCCAAGTCTCCACCTATGTCCACAACCACAGAGGTTGTAACTGAGTCTCTGTCTACACCCATGATAACAGGGGTTGCTCCCAAGACTTTGTCCATGCCTACGACCACAGAGGTTGCTCCCGAGACTCTGTCCATGCCCACGACCACAGAGGTCATTCCAGAGAATCTGCTCATCTTCTTGACCACTGAGGTAATTTCCCAGTCATCCTGGACTCTTCTTGTTTTTTTCAACAGAGCATTGCTTGTTAAACATAGAGATTGTGCATGCCCTTTTGTCTTTCTAGAACAATTTATTGTTCAGTTGCATTCTTGTATGCATTACAAGCAGAGGATGGTGAGGACAGCTGAGAAGATCATCGGGGTCTCTCTTCCCTCCATCATCGACATTTCCATCACACGCTGCATCCGCAAAGCCACCAGCATTGTGGATGACCCCACGTACCCCTCACACAAACTCTTCACCCTCCTGCCTTCTGGCAAAATGTACTGAAGCATTCAGGCCCTCATGGCCAGACTGTGTAACAGTTCCTTCCCCCAAGCCATCAGACTCCTCAACACTTAGAGACTGGACTGACACACACAACTGAGCACCATCTGACTCCCTTTGAAATTAGCACATTTAGCAATTACTGTACCATCTTGCACTGTTAGCACACATGCTCTTTATGTAGTAATGTGTAGGTCTTATTGAGATCTGTGTAGTCTCACGTAGTTCGGTGTTTGTTTTTTTTGCTTTATGTAGCACCATGGTCCTGGAGTAACATTGTTTCATTTCACTGTGTACTGTACTAGCTGTATATGGTTGAAATGACAATAAAAGCCACTTGACTTGCAGTTTTACAGTTCTTTATTCATGATTGAAGAAGTTTCATATGTTGTTTTAATATGAGGTCTGACTGTTAGAGGATGTACTGTTTCATGCCATAGATAATGGTAAAAAGATGGCTCTTAGAGATTCCCTACATGCACTTAGAGTCTGTAATTTTATGTCTGCTGACTGCAGAGAGGTATTATTATTAACACAACACACAATTGGTGGGGAAAGACAAAGGAAAATATCTGCCTTTGCACTTACCTTACCTGTTCTAACCAAACACAAGATTTCATATGCCTCAATATTGCATTGTATCTGATATGAAGTCCAGTTGGAAGGTTTATTAAAGCAAGTTTGATATCTATTGTTATTGCATTGGTTGAATTACAGCAGTCTTTGGGATCAAAAGACTAGTACTGTATTTTTGTGACTATGTGCAGCTTTTTGTGTGTCTAAATGTGTGTGTGTGTGTGTGTGTGTGTGTGTGTGTGTGTGTGTGTGTGGACAGTAATAGGATAAATACTAAGACGTCTTGTGTTATTCTGGTGGGACTCTGTCTACTGAGTGTTTCCTAGCAACTGCACCTCACCCCATTCTGCTGAGACTCTCTTGTGACCAATTGGATGCTAACTCTTAAGTGTGCTAGATTATTGATGAGATCTAAAATAGAGGTGTTCAAATAAAATAATGAATTTTTGTGGTCAGCATAAAGTTAATTCATAACCCCATTCATTCATGTTTTTTGCCATAGATATTGTGTACATGTGTTCATGTATAAATGAGAATTCACAATATTATTCATATCACAAAGCTTGGCTTTGGTATTGCAGCTGCACCAGTGTATTTGTCCTCTGCAGTGTCAGATATTAACAATAGATTTAGCAGTTTTTGAGTTATTGGGGGTGCGTTTTCTTGACATTTAGTGTTTTCTGAGCAGATACACTAGTAGTTTTCTTTTCATAAAAAAACACTTCAAATTAGAAAACCTAATGGACATTCTCCTCTGAGACAGACTGCAAATGTAGATGTGTGGTAGCTACCAGTCACAATAAATTCTGTCTAGGCACTAAACCCATTTAAACATGCCTAGAATTGAATGTAACCTCAAATGTTAGATAACTGATAAAAGAGGAATTAACTTCTGGACCATTTTTGGACCCACATTTTAAAGGGATGAAAAAAGAAAATGCATTATTTGCACACCCTTATGTTGTTCCAAACCTTTATGAATTTACTTCTTCTGAGGAACACAAAATTAGATGTTAGACTGAATGTTAGGGACTGACAGCCTCAGTCACCATTTAGTTTCATTGTATGGACAAAAATCTTAATGAATGGATTCTGAGACAGTCATTCTGTGTAACATCTGTTCCATGGAAGAAAAAAAAGTCATACAGGTTTGGAAAATCATGAGAGTAAATTCATTAAAATTTTTGGGTGAACGATTACTTTAATATCTAGTCCATTTTTGTCTCTTTCGGTGGCATTTTTCCTAGAGTCCTGGTTTATTTCTGACCCTTCTTCTCTGTCACAAGTATTAACAAATATTTCTTGTTTAGCATAACTGTGGTGCCAATAAGTTCAGAGAAAATATTAGGAGAAATTAATTTAAATTTCTAGGTTCATATTCATAATCAGAATTAATGCAATATAAAACTCATAATATTAATAACAATATATGTATAGTATTAATAGCATCCACCTGTAAAATGAAATGCTTCCCTTGCTCCTTTCACATAAAAGGAAACACAGCTGATCTAAAGTCATTTTAGGCTAAATGTATGGGCTGAAATATGTGCCACCAGAAACTGAATTTGAACCATTTATATTTGAATTTGAATGGCTAAACTTGAATAATTGCATTGAAAAACTGAATTTGAATCACATAATTTTAAATTGTATTGTTTAATTAAAATTGAATTTATTCAAAAACTGAATCTGAATTGTATCATTTGAAATTGAATTTATTCGTTTGGAACTGAAGTCCAATAAAATTTGATCCTCACTGAAAATTAAACTCTCTATATATCTTCACATTCACTTCTCACAATTCAGATTCAGTTCTCAAATTCAATTTCAAGTTACTGAGACAGACATCCGGGTAGTTGGAGGATGAAGGAAGAGCAATCGAGCGCAGATCGATAGATAGCGTTCATAGGTTGGTTTCACGTGACGTCACGCTGCTGCATCGCGAGAGCGCGCAATTCAGATGGAGGGCAGGAAGTGAAATAGCTGAGGATCTGCCGTCTGGCAAAATGCCAATGTTTTGTGTAGTTTACGGCTGCTCCAATCGTTCTAATCGAGAAAAGGGAAAGGGTTTTTATAGAGTACCGAAGATTGTCACTCATAAAGGTGAGAAATGTAAAAGCTCACAGAACAACGCCGTAAAAGTTGATTTTTAACGTACGTCTGCGGTCGGGAGGAGCAGAGTCTGTTAATGCCCGTGTCTGCAGCGACCACTTCGTCGGAGGTATGTTAGCTAGCCAACGTGTTTTTTGTGTCTGTGTTTATATAGCATTAGGTTGTCATTAAATGCTCATTTACTTAGTAATGCTTATTAAGTTACCGGTAGTCTAATATGGACTTGATTGGGGCTTTTTAGGTTGCCCTAGCGCTTGTCTAATCTTTCGGAGTCTATTGTCCCATTGGAGTAAGGAGGAGGGATAATAATCAGTCAGTCCAGTACCTGAGCCCTCACACATGTAGTGTCCAATACCTGATCCCTGCTTCTTGGCTCTGATGATGATAAGTAAGAGGACATGGAGTAGTAGTACCTGAGCCCCGACACATATCAGTCTGTTAATATGTTTTCAACAAGTGTAATACTTTTATCCACTAGTCCAATTGTACTGGCTATATGTATTATATGTAATGAAATGGATTCTAATCTGTTATTGCACACCATGTTCTTGTTATTATAACAATTGTTGAAAAATCTAATCTTGTAAATAAACCACCATGTATAATTCTGTCTTCTCAATGGCATTTAATGTTTTCATTTAAATTATACAACAGCCAGAACTCACAAAGACCACACTCATAACAATAGTCAAAATGTAATCTTGTCTCATACAACCGTATTGATATAACAGCAATATCACACAGCCCACTTTCAAGAGTGCCTGGATCCTTTCATTACATTACACATGTGAGTTTGTAACTTGCTGTCCCAGTATTTCTGGAAGTATGCCGTTTCTAAAAAAGCCTAACATCATCCTAAAGTTCAAGATCGGGCAAAATCCTTTCAACAAAAATGTCATTGTGGTTCCACACAACAAAATCACAGTACTCAGCGTCTACAATGTGAAGCTGTCCCTGAACTTGGTAGTAGTAGTCATGAGTCCGGTCCAGCATGACATTATCCCCATCATTGATGAGGCAGAAGCCCTTTTCCCCAGCACACAAGCGCAGATTGGCTTCATCTTGGTGAGAGTGTGGACACTAAAATCACAGAGAGACGGACACGTGAACAATAGATTAACAAATATATTTTCTGCCTTTTTGCTCAGTTTAGGACTTGAGACACGACTCAGTCTCGAGATTTAGGGACTTTACTACAACAGAGACTGTAATATTACCTTAATCTTGCAGGTGCCAGTTCCGTGACAGTCACAAGCAACAATCCCATCAGTATGGCCACTTGGGGTTCAGCCAGAGACCACTGTCCATACAGGAGAAGCCTGCATGCTCCTGACCCATCAGCTTCTCATAGACTCCTCTGGCTTGTGCTTCATGTTTGCATCCATAACTGTACACAGTACACATGCAAAACATGAAAAGGAAATGATTACTTAGTATTGGATGTGTACAGCCAGTTCAGTGATTTAAATGCCATTTCCCTAACCCCTATACTTAGTTCTACTCCTGCATAACCATAGTCTTATAACCCTATAACTAACGTGCACCAAAGCAATGTGTTACTATACATTTCATTTAATATTCCACCAGTAAGATACATTTACTTAATAGACAAGCTTCTTTTTATCCAAATTATACCCTCTGTTGTCAGTGTTTCTTTTCTGGACATAAACACTGTTTACACGAGGCCTTACCTCTGCCTTACCCTAATTCAAACCCTAAATACCTTGTAGCGGCTGTGGTGAACCTATATGCTTCTGGGTAGCATATGGCCTTGATCAAGCTCTTGGATGGTTGCTGTGGGTTGGTCTTAATAGCTTGTTTCAGCTTAGAAGCAGTTATGCGTCCAGCTCTTTGCCTAAACCAAATCCTGCTTGCACTCTGACTTCGAGTTGCCCTCTCTACAGCCTGGACCTGGGACATGATGAGCTCTTCTAGCTGGAATACCTGGCATAGCTCTCCAAGCTCTTTGGGGGTAGCTGCAGAGTCTCTGGTGTTCTGTATTCAAGAACAGTTTTAGGAAGCATACTAGATTTGGGGATGAATTCTTTGTAGTAAGGCTCCCTAGCCATCAGTGCTGCACTCCTTGGACAGTTTTTGCTTAAAGTCTCAAAAAAACTAGCATATGTTTCTGACCCTCTCTTCACTCTTGGGCATGAAATTGATTTCCCAACCTGGTTTTCAGTTGTCCTGCCATCAATAGAACAGTCAAGCTTTTTTTTTTTGGCTTTAGCAGAGAAGTCGATCAGAGCTACTGGAGCAGCAGGAATCTGAAAATAAGTTAACACAAAGAAGATCATTAAGTCCACATTTCTGTGGTCCATAACCATAACATATCTATATGCAGTATAAATCTGGCGTATATCCTATGGCTGTGAGCAAAACAGGTAAGGCTATCATCACAGGATTGAGATGCCAAACTGTGTTTATGTGGGTCTTTGCTGTCTTAGCTTCTCTTTGTCCAACAGGGAAATTGTGACTGACCACATTGTCACAAGCTACACATGTTAAGGCAGAATATAGAATAGAAATAATTTAATAAAACCCCAACATTAGGTATGATGGAATATAATGAAAATCCCTAAAAGAAGATGAAATGTAGGCTAGATGAAGACAAGCAATCTGCCTGATTAAGTAACCAAAGGGGCACAATATAAACATTAATTTAACATCATAATTTAGCCTACAGTTACAGTGTCCAAAAAATACAGTGTCACCTTACCTTTTTACATGTGATGGCATCAGCCACTTGCACTGCTCTGTTGTGCAGGAAGCTGTATCGCTTTCTTTCGAAGTGTAAATGTGCTATTTTTGTGTTCTAGTCAAACGGAATTAACTAACTTATGCATTCAATTCAAATGAATAGGGCTAGTGCTATGGTGTAATTGCCCTGAAGTTTATGGCCTTACATTATGCTAGCACCTGCCAAACACAGCGACACATAACTTACACGCTTACTACTCTCTCTATCTCTCTCCTCTCAGTAAGCAGTAACGTTACTCTGACAATGACAAACACGAGGAGAAGTTATCGGGAAAAAATCACACTGAAGACATGACCAGTCTACTTGGCGGCTAACACTAGCTACGTTTGCAACAACATTTTCACCGGAGGAAGAGGCAAACGCTTAGAAATAATAAACACCAGGCAAAAATGTTGTTACAAGAGCTAGTAGGCTACCATAAAACGTGGGATTATAGCTACTGTTTGCAACGTCGGGAGAAAGATTTAATTTCCCTGTTTCTACAAAATAGCTATAACATTAACAACAGTTAAACAAAAGATCGTTAGATCGTAAAAAAAAAATTCATTACCGTATTTGTCCCAGCCGAATCCATGGTGGTGGTGGTCACGCAAGTCAGGCAAGCACTTCTTCTTTGTTTCATGGCGGGTAACGTACTGTGCTCCAAAACATTGGTGCTGATTGGCCCAAGAGGAGTCCTGTGCGCCAATGAACGCTATCTATCGATCTGCGCTCGATTGCTCTTCCTTCATCCTCCAACTACCCGGATGTCTGTCTCAGTAACTTGAAATTGAATTTGAGAACTGAATCTGAATTGTGAGAAGTGAATGTGAAGATATATAGAGAGTTTAATTTTCAGTGAGGATCAAATTTTATTGGACTTCAGTTCCAAACGAATAAATTCAATTTCAAATGATACAATTCAGATTCAGTTTTTGAATAAATTCAATTTTAATTAAACAAAACAATTTCAAATTATGTGATTCAAATTCAGTTTTTCAATGCAATTATTCAAGTTTAGCCATTCAAATTCAAATATAAATGGTTCAAATTCAGTTTCTGGTGGCACATATTTCAGCCCATATAAATGACCCATTTGACCTGCATTGATCTGAGGACATCATGTTCAGATACATGAAATGCATTGCATGCTGCCTGTGACCCAGAATTCTCATATTGAACTTTAGCCAATGTTGTTTCACTGGCACTTCACTGTTAGACATTTCCATTTTGATTTAGCGCTATGATTCTGTCTGGGTTTGAAAAATGCCTGCAGTGTCCAAGTCATTATTAGTTAATGTCCTCAATGGCATAAGGGCACTGATGGCATGGTAGACTGCCAAACACTAAGCAGTGACCAGTTATTTACTCAATATATTTATTAAAAAGATATGATTGCAATACCCAAATATATACATTCTTTGTCTTCAAAGCTATGCACACTGTTTTCTGTTATTATTTTGTCTTTGTGCAATATTTTATGATAAACCCCAAAAAGTATTTGAACTTGTTAAATCTGACATATTTAAATATGTAGCCTACATGTTAAATCATATAAATTATGATCTGTTACAGCATAGATCCTTCAAATCTTTGTGAGTAACCAAAATCTGAGACATATGGTCCCTGGAGCGCAGGTCTGTTTTGCAACCAATTACACTTTCAGCTATGCATGTGAGCAACCACAAAGACACCCGAACACAAAAATATTTTCCACAAAATGATTTATTGTGGACTGATTTTCCCTCTTTTTAATTGTAATTCCCTTTACATCAAACACCTTAGATTTGGGTGAATATTTCACACACAAACATCAGAAAAAGCACTGTAATCATTTTATTGGAGACTATCTACTCTAGATATGGGATTAAGAACGAAAAGAGGAAAGTCGCAAGACACACACACACACACACACACACACACACACACACACACACACACACACACACACACACACACACACACACACATATATCATACACAACTGCACACATATTCTTACTAGCACCCAAAGGTGTGATCAGAGAGAGATTCTGAGGGTTTTAGAGCAGAATGTGAAGGCAAATGTTTATAGGCAATAGTTGAACAGAGAGAGGAGATAGTCTGAAAATGTGTGGTGTTTTTAGCCATTACGATAACAATGCATTTTGCTAAAGCATGTGGTTAAATGAGTCTGTTGCCTGTTGCTGCTGTTATCATGGAATTAAAAACTTTCCAGTTCTAAATCATGATGTATATTGTGAAGTTTGGGAGGTTTGTTAAAATTCATAATGTGTCTATTTCTATGAACTGTTGAAAATAGTTGGACCACAATGGCACCAAGTTCACAGTAAATTTATGTTGATGTGTTGATGGCTCCAAATATTAAGATGTAGTGTTTCAACAAAGTATGGATTTGAAAGATTTGAACAATCGGTCACATAGTCTGACTGCATGATTCATAGACTTATTTCCTCTATTGTCAAGTAGACATAACACAATTTAAATACTGGGATAAACTGTCAAATCTGTCCAATATAATGTGTTAGCATCATAGGAATACATTTTTGGAATTTTATCTCATTGACATGACTGTAGATCTATCGATTAAATGCAATAAAACTGGTCCAAGTTCATGTTTCTCCAATCCAAAATTTCAGTAATATCCTTGCAATGACTTGTTGGCAGTAAAGAGAGAATTTCTCCTCTCAAAAAAAATTAAAATAAATATGAAGTATACTACATTATACATGCACATCCAGCTACTCACTCTGTCACCAAGACTTTTATAATTACAGTACAGTGCAATTTTATAAAATATTTCTACGGAAAAGAATGTTTTCTGTTTCACCACATTCAATGTACCATAATCTTGATAGCTCTCGGTAACATTGACAAAATAAGAAAAAACCATGTACATGGATAAAATTTGGATGCACAATGCAGTATAGCTTTAAACTTTGAGGACTACATTAGGAGAAAAAGAAAACAATACTAGTAATAAATAATAATAAATAAATTGTTGAACTTTGACAACTCTGAGTCAACATAAGTTTCCCTCCTTTGAGAGAAAACTGCATAGGAATGCACAACTAGCACATTTCAAAATGATGAAGTAATAAAGCATTATAAGGCAATGAAATACTGTAGCAACTATATTATTCAGTTAAAAGGATAAAATATAACAAAGCGTTCAAATAATTAGCAGTACAACTGATGAGTATTTTTTCAAACCTTTTTACCAATTAAAATGATAAAGCTGGTGTGAAGATGCTAATTTTGTTAATGTAGTTTTAAAGAAAGATCTCCTACCCATACAAAATTAATCTATTACAATGGTGACAGTAGAGAAGTCAGAAGGTTTTTATAAATTACTCAAAATAGAATGAATTGTTTTTAATGTTTTTATATTTAATATTTTCTCAGGCATGTCTTACTCAAGAGTCTTTAATTGGTTAGACCTTTAGTCTATTTTGTATTTAATTGCAAATGTAGCAAGCCTCACATTCATATATTATGCAAGTATTACACAACTCAGCGCTGCTGGAATATGATGTTTTATGTTGCATTTGCATCATATTATATATGTAATGTTTTATGTGTCTTCTTTGTGTTTGTGTATCATACCTTTATCTGTCCTCATATTAAGTGCATCATGTTAATTGTACATTCAGTTTAATTTTCTAAGGCATTAAAACAATCCTTAAACCTTTGGCATAAACATTTTCAGTTGTTCTTATTTGATCCATTTATCAACTGTTTTTAAATTATAAGTTTTATTGGAGCTGCTCAGTACAGTGTTCAGTCACATTTATTCAATGACTCTGTGTGTGTGTGTGTGTGTGTGTGTGTGTGTGTGTGTGTGTGTGTGTGTGTGTGTGTGTGTGTGTGTGTGTTTCAGAAGGTTTGATACGTGCCAAACACTGCTCTTTGTAAGGTCAACAAACCTATCCATAAACCTTTTATTACAAATGTTTTCTAAGACCTTTAAAGGGATAACTTTTTAAGGTATTATACAATTCTACTGAGAAACATTTTCACATTTAGTATTTGTAATGTGATCTGAATTGTTTGCTTTTGTGATTGAGTGTAGTAAGTGTTCTAATTGATTTGTTCTTCAATATTCACCATCTATAACATCTTGATAATGACAATCACAGCTCAATCTTACATGCAGGGAAAGATTCATCTTGCATGACCACAGTGCTACTGCTTGCCAAAACCATAATGTTTAAGTCTTGCTGCTTCTCGTGGTTTTCCTGATACCACTCCCTCATAACTTCTGTATCGTGGGTTGGAATCAGCGTCACCTAAATGGGACAGAAAATCAGTACAAATATCCTATCCAACCTTTTTGCTTAAAAAAGTTTGCAACATTATATTTTGGTATGGTACCTGCATATCATTTCCCCACTGGCTTTTTCCTTCCAAGAGAGCATCAAGGACTGCCTTACTGGGCTCCTGTGCTGTTGGATCATTACCACTGACTACATAGTAGGAGGATCTGATCCTTTTAAAGAACTCAGCATCAACATTCTTGGCATTACAGTGATTTGGGATATAAACTAGGTCCATATACATAGGAGGACAGTTAGGTACTGACATTCCACTGCTAGACTTGGTGCTTCCTTAATAACAATGAAAAAAGAAAACACATTAATCTAAGATTTAAAAAGCAAAGGGCCAGTTGACATGACACCATGTTTTTACTGCCCCTTCCTAAAAATTCAAGATTTTAGGCTACAATATACACTCACCTAAAGGATTATTAGGAACACCATACTAATACTGTGTTTGACCCCCTTTCGCCTTCAGAACTGCCTTAATTCTACGTGGCATTGATTCAACAAGGTGCTGAAAGCATTCTTTAGAAATGTTGGCCCATATTGTTAGGATAGCATCTTGCAGTTGATGGAGATTTGTGGGATGCACATCCAGGGCATGAAGCTCCCATTCCACCACATCCCAAAGATGCTCTATTGGGTTGAGATCTGGTGACTGTGGGGGCCATTTTAGTACAGTGAACTCATTGTCATGTTCAAGAAACCAATTTGAAATGATTAGAGCTTTGTGACATGGTGCATTATCCTGCTGGAAGTAGCCATCAGAGGATGGGTACAAGGGATGGACATGGTCAGAAACAATGCTCAGGTAGGCCGTGGCATTTAAACGATGCCCAATTGGCACTAAGGGGCCTAAAGTGTGCCAAGAAAACATCCCCCACACCATTACACCACCACCACCAGCCTGTACAGTTGTACCAAGGCATGATGGATCCATGTTCTCATTCTGTTTACGCCAAATTCTGACTCTACCATCTGAAAGTCTCAACAGAAATCGAGACTCATCAGACCAGGCAACATTTTTCCAGTCTTCAACTGTCCAATTTTGGTGAGCTCTTGCAAATTGTAGCCTCTTTTTCCTATTTGTAGTGGAGATGAGTGGTACCCGGTGGGGTCTTCTGCTGTTGTAGCCCATCCGCCTCAAGGTGGTGCGTGTTGTGGCTTCACAAATGCTTTGCTGCATACCTCGGTTGTAACGAGTGGTTATTTCAGGCAAAGTTGCTCTTCTATCAGCTTGAATCAGTCGGCCCATTCTCCTCTGACCTCTAGCATCAACAAGGCATTTTCAGCCCACAGGACTGCCGCATACTAGATATTTTTCCTTTTCACACCATTCTTTGTAAACCCTAGAAATGGTTGTGCGTGAAAATCCCAGTAACTGAGCAGATTGTGAAATACTCAGACCAGCCCGTCTGGCACCAACAACCATGCCACGCTCAAAATTGCTTAAATCACCTTTCTTTCCCATTCTGACATTCAGTTTGGAGTTCAGGAGATTGTCTTGACCAGGACCACACCCCTAAATGCATTGAAGCAACTGCCATGTGATTGGTTGATTAGATAATTGCATTAATAAGAAATTGAACAGGTGTTCCTAATAATCCTTTAGGTGAGTGTATATATATATATATATATATATATATATATATATATATATATATATATATATATATATAAATGTATGTATAAGATACATTTTAGATGCTGTAATTGGGCTCAATTCCTTTTAAGATTTCACTAGTTCAAAAATAAGAGGATAAACTGATTTTTATAGACAGATTTTGTTTTACTTGGGTACCATGCATTATACATTAATTGCATTATAATTTATCTATCAATCATATTTTGAACAAGTGTCATGTTTGCATATAAAATTTAGACATATTGAGAGATGACAATTTATAATAAAAACATATCCTTCATAATAAAATTCGAGGTATATTAATATTTGTAAATATTTTAATATAACAGTATGATGTCATTTCAACTGCCCAGAAAAATACTGTAAAATACCTTTACCGTAAAACTGTAGAATACTTTATGTGTTCTTTAGAGTGTTGTTTGTTAATCCAATATATATATATATATATATATATATATATATATATATATATATATATATATATATATATATATTGTGACTTTACAACTAGGGTTACCTGAAGTATTGCTTTTCACGCCCTTTGATGCAGAGGTATTGGTAGCATTTTTGGCATCTTTGTCCTCTGTAGTCTTGTTTGGAGAGGATGTTTTCAGCTCTTTTATGGCACTTGTTTTTGTAAAGCTCTTTGTTGCAGATGACTTTGTCTTGCTGCTGATTTTGTTCTTTTTAGGTTTCCCTCCTTCATCTTTTTGGGATGCCTCCTCAGCCTTAAGGACCTCTGGATCCACCATGCAGACATCAGGATGTGGAGGAGCAGGAGCAGGGTCTTTGGGCATAATTGGAGATGGGTCTGCATGACGATAAGTGAGAGTCCTATCAGATGGTAATGTTTCGGAGTCATCCTCAGAGTCAATATTTGCATCTGCAGTTATTGATGGACAATCCTCAGTGCCAGGAGGAACATCAGAGTCAGTTTGAGAGGGCGCAGATTCACTTACAGAGGTTGGTGGAGTTTCCTCGCACTGTTTGCTCTGCTGTTTTTCTCCAGGTGGAGGTGGTCCTCCACCAGACTTAGCAAGTGGCTTTTCCTCCTCAAGAGGATTTTCGTCAATCATAAAGTATTCAAGAGGGCTAGGGTTTATAAAAGAGGGAGAAAGCTCTGTCTTTGAGTGTCTGTATTCACAGGAGGTCACCAAACACAAGTCCACATCTGCACATGACTGAGAAAGGATTTTATTTGAAGTATCTGGTCTTCTAGATCCATTATCACAATTCTTGATAAGTTCACCATATTGAGGTGTAAAGGAATATGAAGTGAAGCTGCTGGAAAACCCCTCTTGAGCCTCTTGATTGGAGGAGGGAGAAAGTTGGGATGGAGATGACATTTTTGGACTGCTAGGGGATTTCAAGCCTGTAATGGGATTAGTTCTTAGGCTAATTTCAAACTCATCTGTCTTCTGAGAAGAACAAGATAACACAATAGGAAATGAAGGTGACACTTCCAATGTTTTCTCCAAATTTTGTTGGGTGCCCTCTGTTTTAGCCATACTGCTCTCATTGTAAAGCGAGGTGGGACTTGTTTTACCTTTGTCAGGTCCTCCATACGAGGTACTGGTTCCACCTAGAACAAGAGATGAGTCAGGAGAATGGGGAGAAAGAGACTGATTGTGGGGTGACAGTTTTGGAGTTACAGACTCTGAAAAAGGGCCAGTATTTGGGGACATTTCCTTTGGCTCCCCAATTTGGGAAGGTGTAGTAACTGATGGGGTGGACTGAGAGGCATCTGATTGGGAAGCAGAGGCAACCTGGGTGCTATCAGAATCTTTGAAAAGCATTGGCTTCTCCCTAGTTCCCCCAGGTCTGTGCTGTTCTCCCATGACACCCACTCCATCTGATGGGCTGTAATCAACTTCTGTTGGGCCATTTTCAGTGGCTTTACGCTGCATTCCTCCCACAGATGGATGATCTGGTGATTGCTTGCTGAAATCTAAGGCAAGTGAGTGTTCAGGGAATTCTTGGCCACACTCAATAGACATGGAAAGCTCAGGAGATTTTGTTTCCTGTTGTGGCATTCTCAATTTGGCTGTTTTTGGTGAAACATCAGGGGAGATTGACATAGGCTGAGGACTATCCTCCTTAGATGGAGAGACTTCTGCTTCTTGCATTGTAGTTGGGGTCTGAACAACAGAGACAGAGAGAGAGTCATCTACTTCTGTGGAATGAGGGGAGCCCACCTCAGCATGTAGTGGTGGGGAGACATCATCAGTTGTGGGTTCGGGTAAAGAGCTTGTCGCAAGAGATGCTGTTGAGGCAGAGGCAATGTGAGAAAATGTATCCTCTGCAACAACCTCATCAACTGGAGTGCCAGACTTATCAGATGTGGTTCCCTCAGATATGGACATTTTGTCCTCTTTAAATGTCACAAAAGGATTTATATCAGACAGACACTCTCCTTTAGATTGTGGCAGTGAAGATGTAACTAAAGTACTAACAGTCACTGACTCTTTACCATTATTGTCAGTCTGGCTTGAAGTCTTATGGTCAAGTTCAAAATGTGACTTTCCATCCTTGGCTGAAGAATTAGTTTCATAACTTGGTGATTTCACCTTTCCCACTTGTGGCATAGACACATCTTCATCAATAGGACTAGACTCTCTGGGAGAGTATTCTTTGTCAGTTGTAATGTCAACAATGATAAGACCCTGAAGGTTGGAGGTTTCCTCAGATGGTAGAGTGGCAGCTTTTTCCTCCACTGGGGATTGATAGTAAGGTGTATGACCTGAGGACTGAGGAGATAAAGGACCCTGTAATGTTTTCTCATCTGGACTGTATGAAGAGTCCATTCCTTTTGACATCCCTGCAAGCATGGTGCCCAGCTCAATTGGTGAAGATACGCCTGTATGAACATGTTCAATGTTTACATTTTGGTCACCGGAAGTTGATCTTACAAGAGGCAAAGTTGTAGTGGTAGCAGAGAGCCTGTCCGAATCAAAAGGTAATTTGTCTTTAGCTAAAAAGGTCTTGCCAGATTTGTCTTCTTCGAGTGAGGAAGGTGGCGAAATGGTGGAAGCTGATGCATGATAATCATGCCCCTCAGTCGCATCACTCTTTGAGTGATATAACCCAGGAAAATCTTGAAGAGGTGAGACTTTCTTTTGCTCATAATCTGTAGTGATTCCGCATCTGACAAAATGTTGAGAGGGAGACTCAGTTTCATCATTTGTAGTCTCGTCATTCATTACATCTCTTGGAGTTGACATTTCATCCATAGGAGTTGGAACACTTGAGGTCTCAATTGTAGACTGAGTGTCTACTGATGTGTTATATTCTTTTGGAGGCTCATCTCGATTTTCATCATCAGAGACAACCTCACTTTCCAAACCTTCTGGCAGGGTTTCATAATGTATAGAAACAGCAGGTGACACAGGTTCAGAGAGCTTTGTAGGTGTGGTTACAACCAAATTCTGCATCTCAGTTTCTTTGTCTTGCCTATAATGTGGTTCTCCTGCCCCATCATCTAATCCTTCCATGCTTTCCTGCTCCTCTTGCACTCCATCAGCTTTCAACTTGGCTATTATTCGGTCCTGCTCATCCACTTCCTCTATATCAGCCTTTTCTTCATAGTCTCCTGTCTCAGATGACTCTTCCAGTCCAGTTCCCTCATCTTCAAATTTTTCACTGGTGCCATTGTTTTTATGATTTGTCTCTAGATCCCCTGGAGTACCTCCACATTCTTCCTCAGCTTCTGTGGTTGCTATTCCTTCATCCAGGGACTCTTGTGCTTCTTGAGACTCTTTACAAAAAGCTATTTCTTCACACTTGATAATTTCTCCTTGATCAGAATCTTCTATTATGGTCTGATACAGGATTTCATCATCTTCAATAATCTCCTCTGCTTTCAGAGCCTCAAAATCTTTGGTGAGGTCCTCTGGAGAAGACATCAATGATCTTTCTGCTTCAAGAGCATCTGTGACACTTGCTTCAGCAGTAGGCCCTTCAGCAGTAGCACCTGAGGCAGAAGATGCTGCCACTATTTCTCCAGCATCCTTTTTAATGGGCTTGGACTTAGCCTTGTCTTTGGACTTTGCAGGACTACCAGGTCCCTTTCCTAGTGCTGCAGCCTTTGGTTTAGGTGCAGGCTTTTTCATCTCTGCTGTCCCAGGGGCATTCATTTTCAAGCTTCCAGCTGTCCTCAAATCTCTTTTAGGCTCTTTTTCATCTTTCTTTGTTTCTTTCTTTTCTTCTTTCCTGCTTTCCTTAAAAAGTGAATCTTTCCTAATGTCTCGTCTTTTTATCTCCTTCTTCACCTCCTCTTTCTTCACCTTCTCTTCTTTTTTGGCATTTTCTTCTTTCTTGGACATGGGCTTGTCATTCTTTTTATCTGCCTCACTCTTTTCCACAGTTTTTTTTGTCTCTTTTTTTATCGTTTTTGGTTTAATGTCAGCTTTCTTTCTTTCAGGAGTGTCAATTTTGGGTGTTTGCTCACTCTTGCTTTTAATTTCCTTCTCTCCAGCTTTCACTTTTTTCACAAGGGTTTTATCTTTCTTCTCTGTTTTTTGTGTCAGTTCTTTAGTATCCACAGAATGAAGGAAGTCAGCTTTACTAAGTGTTTTTACTTTTTCAGGGGCTTCTTCTTTTGACTCTTTCTGGAGGTTTTTTCTTGGGGATGGTTTTGATGTGGACTTTAGGCTCTCCTTGCTGTCTGTCTTATGTTTCAGCTTTGCTTGTTTGAGTGTTGGGGCTAAGTTTGAAGAAAGCTCTTTCTGTGAGACCACATGATGTTTGAGGAAGTCTAAGTGTTTAAGTTTCTCTAAGCCTTCAAGAATATTACACTGAGTGGAATTACCTGGGAACAGAACACGGATAATTTTTTCTGATGGGTTAGCAGGATGCCACACAATCAATGATGAGATGGAAGACAAATATGATATTGGGAGATCTGATTCCTTTCCATTTGGTGACAAGATGGCAGCTTTGTCTTTTTCACTGCCTGTCCATTCTTTCAAAAAGTACTGCAACTCCTTACTATTACTAGCTGGGTTGAGAACATACATTTCAAGCTTTCCAACACCCATTTTCTGGAAAAGTATAATGGGTTCTACTGTATTGCCTATATTCCTTTGCAGAGGTTCAGGTTTTAAAGACAGCTTGTTTAGGTACTGTAGAGTGAGCGATGCCTCTTCAGCATTTCTCCTGATTCTGTAGTTCGGTTCTGGGATCTCCAGGTTCTGGGGCATGTTGACAAACATAACACCAATATCAGGTGAGATCATATTCTTTGTCCAGTCACTGTTAGCTGTGGATCCCTGTGACTGCTCCTCCTCAAGTTCAGTCATTTTGCGCTGCAGCATGCTATTAATACCAGGAAGGTTATCATCTCCAATGTGTGTTAAGAGAATAGAATCAACTCTGTCCAAATGCCGCAGCAACTTCCAAAAACAAGACTTTCTATCAGATCCACCATTAATCAGCATGTTGAAGCCATTAACTGCAAACAATGCTGAATCTCCTCGGCCACCAGGGAAAATATAGCAACATGGTTTGGATAATTTTAGGAACCCTCCTGAGGTTGGGGGTTCCAGCATGTCAAATGGAGATGGGATCTCAACAGATTCTGAGAGGTACTCTGTGAATTCAGAGAGACCCTCCATTTCTGGAAGGATGGTCGGGGAGTTAAGTTTCATATGGATGAAGTCCTGTAGGTTGTGTTTGTCCAGGTTGGAGTTTTTCCAGTCACCATGTTCAGGACAGAAAAGTGTTAAACTGGCTTTGTTGGCAGGATGTATGGTGCTTAGAAGCTCACCAATCTGTGAGACAAATTAATTAAACATTCCACACATGAGACAGATTTCTTTTAATACCATGTTCAACTGCAATGTGCATGCTGAATCTGAAAATCGGTTGACTGTTGCTAAAGAATCTCTGCTCAGAAAAGACAAATTCTAGCAATAACTAAATTGTGTCACATCAAGCAAACCAAAGAAAACAGGTAACAGTGACAACTACTCACCTCTTGATCTGTAAATATGTCAATGAAATTGGAGAGAGAAAAGGAGCCCGACTGGAGAATCAGCTCGCCTGTATTTTCTAAACACTGTCCTGCCAGGACAAGCTGTTTATGGTTGGCTGTGTCTGAGACCATCAATCGTACCTGGATGTTGAAATAAAGTTAATAAAATATGACTGGCCAAGGCATGTATTGGTTGCAACAGAAACTAAACTTAGCATTTGAGGGCTATAATTAATTATTCAAATCCAATATCTGCAAAAAATACAGTTGCCTAAATAAAGAAATACTTTGGACTATAAAATACTAAAAATGCCAAATCATACCCTTTAGTTAAGTTGCAAGATTCTAGGCTAACAGAAGTAAACGTTTTATAAGTGCCCAGCTAAATATATCTTGCAGCTCTGCATGACTGAAGCAACTGTATTAATTTCAACTGGAAGAAATTGCATTACTTTAGCTTTTGGTTTTCTTTCCCTTTCCCTTTTTCACTCTGTGTCCCAGCCAGTGATTTCCAGTTTGTCGCAATTGACTGTTCTGGGTGGTCTGCTAGGGTCAACCATATTATAAATGCAGAGTAGAACTACAGTACAGTCACAGTGTGCGAACAAGCCTTGTGTGTGTGTGTGTGTGTGTGTGTGTGTGTGCGCTCGCATGTGTGTTTGTGTGCAAGTGTGCATTTTCCTTGCAAATGATTAATGCGATGACCTAGTACATTAGTGAATGAAGTTACATAACATATGTAGTGTCAAACAAATACAGTATAAATATTTTTGTAATATTATTTGAGCCATAGACATTTCTATTGCTAACACTGTAAGTAAGAAAGAAAAAACATTTCCCCCACAGGATACTAGCTGCTCTGCATTTATTCTTCTCTCCTCTGAAGTATTTCTTTTTGCTTTGCCTGATGTGTTTTATTGAATACTACTTAGTTTAGCATTTTAAATACTATTTAGTATTATAGATAAATATAGAGATAAATATAGATGATATACTGTAGATATAAATATAGAAAGGCAGAGAAAAGGTGGGGTGTTTACCTCTGTGCTAACAGCTTCATCTGAGGGGTTGATGAGCACGACTGTCTCCAGCACATTGCTTTTGTGGTGCAGAATCTTTTGCCCTGCAATTACAATTATATGTTACTAATGCTCTTGCGATGCTTTGGTTTGTGTTGTGTTTTACCCTGAAAAAATGCAATATACGGTGTAATATGAAATATATAAAATATTAATACATTATTTTATATGTCTCATATTTATGTATTTTACTGAAGACCATGCATCCTTCCCCCCACTATAATTCCTTCAGCTATATACATTTCATCCGTTTCTCGAGAAATATTGAAGTCTTTATGTAAAACGCATTGCAGCTGCACAGCAGACAGTAATGAGCGAGGCAGCTCGGTCATTGGCTGTGCTGCGGCAATTGCTCGAACCAATGACGGGGCGACTCTGAACCATTGGTCGCGCGCCTCGCGTTTGCGCGCTCAGAGCCCGCCGAAATTAGCATAGCCAGGCTATAAAATGGGCACCCCGTCATGCGAGTTCCTTTAGATTTAATCTCCTTCAGCAAAGACCTTCTCTTCGCTGGATTCTCCGGATTGTTGGAGTCTTTCGCACGCCGTCGAAAAGCCTACAGCAGGACCGCTAAGAGGACGCCGGCATCTTCAGCCGCCTTCGAAAGCCTTCTGCTACGCCATCCGGCGCTAACGCTATATCCTTTACTGCAAGCGCCGCCCCTGCGACGCTTTTGATTAGTAAAAGAGCAATTTTTCAAGGCGTTGTTGCAAATGCCTTCAGCCTGCGCCTCGTGCAGAGGCCCTCTTCCTGATGGGGATCGTCACATCATTTGCACTCGCTGCCTGGGACCGGACCACGCAGAAGCTGCTCTCATTCAGGGCGGATGCCCGAATGTGACTCCCTGGGCCTCGCCGAGCTGCGCACTCACTTTGCCGCTTCACGCAATCGAGCCTGCTTCCACCGTGCTGCCGCCCCTCCGCTCGAGCCGCGCAAGAAAAAGCGCCGCTCACAGAGGCTGCCAGAGCATGTAGACTTCGGTGACGTCACGCCGGCCCAGTCCCCGCATGCTTCACCGCTGCCTGAGATCTCCCCGCCACCAGTCCATTTCATGAAGACGGACCAGCACCCCTCCAGCAGAGCGGTGGGTCTCGTCTCGTTCGGCGCGTCAGGGGACGACGATGAAAAGGATGACAGCCTCTCTATTGACGCTGCATCCGACGACTGGTCGGGCTCGAGTTTCGACCCCGCGCCATCGACATCAGCGGACACGAGCACGGGCACCAGCATGGACTCTGAGATCGTCCGCATCCTGTCCAAAGCCGTAGAAGACCTCGGGCTCGACTGGTCTTCTCCGGAAGAACCCGCCCTCAGCCAGCTGGACGAGTGGTTCCTGCAGGGGCGCCGGCAGGCCCCTCGACAGAGACCTTCTCCTTTCTTCCCCGAAGTGCACGACGAACTCACAAAGTCGTGGAAAGCCCCGCGACTCTGCTCGCCTGAAGCCTTCTTTTCTTCCTCGCTCTCCTCAGTGGACGGCGCAAGAGAAAGAGGCTACGAGGAACTCCGCCCCTCGAGGAGGCTGTGGCCAACCATCTGTGCCCACCCTCCACCGCCGGATGGAAAGCCAAAGCTTCTCATCCCTCGAAGCCCTGCAGATCCACCTCAGCTCTCGCCGGTCGCGCATACGCCGCCGCCAAGCTGCGTCAGCGCTTCATTCAATGGCGGTTTTACAAGTTTACCAGGCCAAACTTCTCCGCACCATGGACGAGTCTGGACCTGAACCTGAAGCTTTCAGCGACCTGCGCGAGCGCCACTGACGTAGCCCTGCGAGCCACGAAGGCCACCGCCCAATCCATCGGCCGGGCCATGGCTAATTTGACTGTCCTTGAGCTGCCATCTGTGGCTGACGCTAACGGAGATGAAGGACGCGGATAAGGCGCCATTCCTTGACGCGCCTATCGCTCCAAGCCGCCTGTTCGGATCAGCGGTAAAAGAATTCGCTGAACGCTTCACTGAGGCCCGGAAGGATTCGCAAGCTATGCATCACTTCCTGCCCAAGCGCTCCAGCTCGTCTCACCAGAGACCGCCTCAGCAGCAGCAGCGAGCCAGGGCAGCCCCCCCGTCTCCCAAAAGCCGAAGAGCAGACCTGAAACGGACGCCGACGCCGCCATGCGTCCGCTGGCCGAAGAAAGCCGCCTGAGCAACGAGGTCCTCGCCCCAAGATCGTGCTGAACCCGGAGCCTCGTAAGTCTTTCTAGCAATAGGAAGAAAAAGAGAGAGTACGTGTCTCGCAAAGGCCGGACCACTCTCTCTAAAACATGTAATACATTACCCAGTCCCCTTACAGGCGGTTGGAAATGTCTGTACAGCAGTCAATTGGCCAGTCACAGAACTCGCTCACCTGCAATCAAACGCCGTTTTAACGGCGACACACAGAAATCAAGAAAAGAGTCATTTTCTGCCTGTGTCACTAAGGGTTCACATGTCCACACTAAAGTGCGCATTCCCACATACCAATACTGTCCAAACAGTGCCAAATACTTCCCCAGCTCAGGCTGGACATCCAATAAATGTAGATCGTGTGCCTATTGTCATGTATGCACCACTACACACAAGCACTGTTCCCACAGTTATAAACACTTCCCCAGTAAAAGCGGAAATACTATAAAGGTAGCGTGTGCCTGCTGTCCTGCATGCACCCCTACACACAAACACTGTATGCATAGCCAAAAACCCCGCCATGAAGCGAAGACTTTATGAAATTGGTGCGCGTGCCTACTACAGTATATGCACCCCCACCCATAAGTGCTGCCCATACAGTTTCAAACAGTTCTCTGTCTCATGCCGCAAACATCACAGATGCGATGCGCGAGCTAAGAGACGCCCGCTAAAAGCGGAAGCTTTATGAATGTGGCGCGCGTGCCTATTACGATGTATGCACCCCGCCCGAAAACTCTGTTCATACAGTTTCAAGCATTTCTCCGACTCATGCTGCAAGCATTTCGGAGATAGCGCCGTGCCTGTACTCTCACACGCACCTCTGCACTCGGCACTCAACACGGCTGCTCAGCGCGCACCTGCGCCTCTGAGAGCTGTAAACTCAGTGTTAGCACAAGGCAATTTGCCGGTGGGGCCCATACGTCACAGCGACATGCCCCCAGCCAGCATTCAGCCCATATCTGTGCGAGCAAAAGCCTGGGAAAAATCCCTGACATGCCGAAATGGGTTTTGAACATAATAAAACACGGTTACTCACTTCAATTCGCCACGAGACCGCCCGCTTTTCAGCGGTGGTCGAGACGAAAGTGAGGAAAGATGTGTCACATGTTCTACGCACCGAGGTGCTCAAACTGATAGAGAAGGGCTTATAGAAACTGTTCCTCCTCTATGAGCGAGGCGGGTTTTTACAGCCGCTATTTTCTCGTCCTGAAAAGGACGGTGGCCTCCGCCCCATCCTAGATCTCAGACATCTGAACAAAGCTTTAATGATTCGCTCGTTCAGAATGTTAACAACCAAACATATCTTCGCGCAAGTTCGCCCGGGGATTGGTTTCTATCAGTGGATTTGAAAGACGCTTACTTTCACATTCGATAGCGCTCATCACAGGCCTTTTCTGAGATTCGCTGAGGGACAGTCATACCAGTACACAGTACTACCATTCGCCTATCATTGGCCCCCGTACATTCACGAAATGTATGGACGCGGCACTTTCCCCTGAGACAGCGGGAGTGCGAATACTGAATTACCTCGACGACTGGCTAATCATAGCACAATCAGAGGGTCAGTTAACGACGCACAGATCTTGGATTATCAGCCATCTAGAATGCCTGGGTCTGAGAATCAATTTATCTCTTTTCTGGGAATAGTGCTAGACTCAGTGCAGATGACAGCGCGCCTCTCATCAGAGCGTGCGCTCTCTATTCGACGCCTTGCAACATCATTCAGAACGGGCGCACACACCCCCGTCAAACGTTTTCAAAGAATGCTCGGTCTCATGGCCTCGGCATCGGCGGTACTCCAGCTAGGATTGTTGCACATGCGTCCTCTCCAGCGCTGGCTCAAGAGCCGTGTCCCCACTCACGCGTGGCGCTCGGGCCACTTTTTGATCAGAGCGAATCACGGCTGTATAAAAGCCCTGACGCCCTGGAAACTGGTATCAAACCGGCGTGAGTCTGGGCGTAAATACGCGGAGAAAAATGATCACAACAGATGCCTCCAAAATAGGATGGGGGGCCCTTTACGAGGGCAGGCCTTTCTCCGGCTTTTGGTCAAACCCGGAAAAGCGCCTACATATAAACTGTCTGGAAATGAAAGCGGTCGCCTTGGCTGTCAGAGCCCTGCTTCCGTACCTGAAAAACGAACACATCCTGGTCCGAACGGACAACATGACGGTAGTTTCGTATATAAATCGCCAGGGTGGACTCAGGTCGAGCTCCCTGCACTCTATGGCCAGGGAGCTCATCTTATGGTCACAACACCACCTGCGCTCGCTGAGAGCAGCGCATGTGCCAGGCGCCCTGAACCAGAGAGCAGACATGCTGTCCAGAGACAAGGTTCTCCCAGGAGAATGGTCTCTCCACCCCCTGACGGTTCAGTGGTTATGGCAAAACTTTGGCGAGGCAGAGGTCGACCTCTTCGCCTCCAGGGAAAACGCGCAATGCCCCCTTTTCTTCTCAAAAAGCACGGACGCGCTCACCCAAGTCTGCCCGAGCCGCCCCTTGTATGCTTTTCCCCCAATCACGATGCTACCTCAGGTCATCGGTCGGATCAGGGAAGTGAGATGTGCAGTGCTCCTGGTAGCCCCACTCTGGAACAACCAAACGTGGTTTCCAGAACTGATGCAGATGATGCAATCTGCCCCATGGCCGATTCCGTTGAGGCTAGACCTCCTCAGGCAGGCCAACGGGATGATTCTTCATCCCCGCCCCGATCTGTGGGCCCTCCATGCATGGCCCCTCAACGGGTTCCCGAGAACCTCCCCTGTGGAGTTTTGAGAACCATCACTGAGGCGCGAGCACCCTCTAAGAGGCGCTTATATGCCCAAAAGTGGAAAGTGTTCAGTGACTGGTGTGATACCAAGAGCTTGAACCCCAAATCGTGCGAGATACCAAGTGTACTCGCCTTTTTGCAAGAGCTGCTGGAGGCGGGCCGCACACCCTCCACGCTCAAAGTCTATGTGGCTGCCATAGCGGCGTCACACAATCCTGATAAAGGATGTTCATTAGGGAAAAACGACCTAATCATTCGTTTCCTAAGAGGCGGTAGGAGGATGAACCCTCCTCGCCCCCCCTCGGTGCCGATCTGGGACCTGGCCACGGTCCTGGACGCACTCAAGAGTGCCCCGTTCGAACCTCTCCGAACCGTGCACCTTAAACAGCTCTCGCTCAAAACTGTGCTCTTGCTGGCGCTCGCCTCAGTCAAGAGAGTGGGCGACCTGCACGCGCTGTCATCGAGCGCTGCTTGCCTGGAATTTGGACCTAACGACTGCAGAGTTGTCCTTAGGCCAAATCACAGGTATATTCCTAAAGTGCTCTCCACACCCTTCAGGACACAGGTGATATCTCTGGCAGCGCTATCGTCCCCAGCAGACGAAAGCGACGCTAATTTACTCTGCCCGGTCAGGGCGCTCAGAGTATATTTGGAAAGTTCTGCCCTTTTCAGACAGACGGAACAATTATTCGTATGCTTTGGCGGCCGCACTAAAGGTCTCGCAGTCTCAAAGCAAAGAATATCACGCTGGATAGTGGATGCTATAGCTTAGCTTATGAAGCCAAGGGCCTTCAATGCCCCTTAGGCGTCAGAGCTCACTCTACGAGGAGCATGGCCTCTTCGTGGGCTTGGTCGAGTGGGATACCCATTGAAGATATTTGTGCGGCGGCGGGCTGGGCCTCGCCTTCGACATTTATCAGGTTTTATAACCTACAGGTCCCCTCATTACATTCCAACATTCTATCAGCCTGACTGTAGAATGGACTGGAGTATGTATATGCTGAGCATTATCTCCTCCCTTATAAGGTCCGTCTCTGACTGACTTAGAGGATTTTTTATGCATGCCAGTACATAGAAAAATGCATTCCAACATTCTATCAGCCTGACTGTAGAATGGACAGGAGTATGTATATGCTGAGCATTATCTCCTCCCTTACAAGGTCCGTCTCTGACCGACTTAAAGGATTTTTTATGCATATCAGTACATAGAAAACTCAGTACATAAGATATGTGCTTGTGTTTGTACAATGAGCTCCCACCTTGGGGCAAAGGCTCTGTGTTATCCTGTTATATAGCTCGCCGTTGGCCGGCTCATGGAATAATCACTTTGCTTTAAGGCTCAGGCATCTGCCTCTGGCTTTATAGAGCGAAGTCAGCACGCACGGCGTTTTGCAGGGTGTTCCCATAGCGTAAGCTACTTACGCAATAGGAGAGACCTCTCGATAGGGAACGACTCGGTTACTAACGTAACCTCGGTTCCCTGAGAGGAGGGAACGAGTATTGCGTAAGCTGCCGTGCTTGTGCTTGGTCAGTTCGCTTCAGTCGATTGAACCTAAAGGAACTCGCATGACGGGGTGCCCATTATATAGCCTGGCTATGCTAATTTCGGCGGGCTCTGAGCGCATGAACGCGAGGCAGAGTCGCCCCGTCATTGGTTCGAGCAGTTGCCGCAGCACAGCCAATGACCGAGCTGCCTCGCTCATTACTGTCTGCTGTGCAGCTGCAATGCGTTTTACATAAAGACTTCAATATTTCTCGAGAAACGGAGTTTTCCCATAGCGTAAGCTACTTACGCAATACTCGTTCCCTCCTCTCAGGGAACCGAGGTTACGTTAGTAACCGAGTCGTTTTCGGCCTATACATGTCCAGTGAAACAATTACTTTATTGTATTGACTAATAATTCAGCCTCTGATTCTTCAATATTTCTGAAATGACTAATAATGAATTCAAGTTCAAATCTATCATCTACAGCATGTGGGTAAATCAATCCAGTTATTACTTAATCAAGCTGTCCAGAAGTGGTGAGGATGTTTGATTGCAGGAAATGGTCAGCTCTGTCACTGTCAGTAGAGTCTGTGCTATTACTGCAGAGATTTATGAGCCAGTCTCCTGTTCTGTAACATCAACCTCATCACTTGGTTACAGTAATTGTTTTTTTATAGTCTCATAATACTCCGCCTCCCACCCCCACCTCAGTTGTTTGTAAAGGTTCAGTGACAGGGCGCTCCATATATACTGAAAGCTACTTCATGAATAACTCCTTAGCTGTCAAAATTCCAAAACAAGAGGGTACTTCCAACAAGCCCGTTGCTTTTTTCTTTTTACCTTTGACAATGCATAACATCTCTTATGCTTTTTAGAAGTAACTATAATCCTGTAGACTGAAACCCTAAATGAACTATATTAATACCTTTACAGAGAAATACTGCAGACCAGTGGTTCCCAAACATTTTACAGTGGCGTACCCCTTCAAACATTCAACATCCTTTCGTGTACTCCCTCTCGAACGCATAGATAAAATTCACACAAGGTCATTTGAAAATATATCTGTTTAAAACAACTCACTTATATTAAACATGTTATATTTTTACATGTTTTGTACATGTTGTATTAATGATATATAACAGCATAACTTGAAAACTCCTTTCGGTTCTGTGCCTGGAATTGCGCATCATTATTTGTATGGCACTAATTTGCTCATTGAGGGTAAGTATCTGTGCAATTGTGCGGTCAGTTCAAGGTGTTTTTTTTATGTCGCATTTGACACTGTTAGCAAGGTTGAGCTCATTTGCTGAAAAAACATAATGTAACAATGTAAAAACTGGTCTCTAGTGTGCGTGCAAATGTGATTGAATATTACTGTATGTGAATATGGAAAATTATTAGGTGCTGCTGAATGTCTGACACCTGTCATCAAAGCATTTGAACTTATTCCATCAGTATCAAAACTCCCTATGCATCTATACTTAAATACAAATGAAGTTTTAAACTGCGAAAAAAAAAAAACAACTAAACACTAAACTAAAATCGTGGATGACTGATATGTGCGAATCTGGTAAAACAGTGAAGTATTTTACTTGCTATCACTAAGCTACGTCACCTAGCACTGGGCTGGCGAAAAAAGATACTTGTGTGATGTACGACGCATGAATAAATTAATTTTTTAACCGCAAAATATTTTACTCATATCATGAATAAATATATAGACTCATATCATGTCTCTGATCATTAGCAATTAGCAATAGTTCCTTTGGGAGAACCCTGCTTTTCAAGATCAGGAGGAAGGGAGGAGCTAGAAACAGAGAGAAAAGAAGGATAACATAAATTACCCCCATTTATGTTATCCTTCTTTTCTCTCTGTTTCTGCTGTCATGAACTCCAAAGAGATGGAGAAAGACAAAAAAACATCATTAGATTCAGTGGTGCGAACTAAAGTTCTGACAATTACCCCATGGTCGATAGCTGTGTTTTTCTCTGCCCTTGGAAAATCTAGCTATTGCCATTGACTATTATCCACATGCAAGGGCGTAGGTTTGGATTGAAAGTTGCTAGGGATATATAACAAGGATAATATAAACATTTTTGGTATTGATAAAATATGAGAAAGTCAGTCTGGAAATATAGACAAAATAACAATGTCATATAACCTATATCATTTTTTACAGTATTTCTCTGCCTTACCATATTAAATATTAGCCTTTTGTTTAAAACATTTCTAAAGAATAAACAAATTAAGAACTGCCACTGCACGGTTAGGAGGAAAAATGTGATATGCAATTGAGACGACTGACGAGGAGGAGGGCGTGGCCGGGCCGAGAAGTAGGAGAGAGAGAGAGAGATTCTCGCAGCAGAGTTCGCATGTGTGCACTTTCGTTTATGTTAAGTCTTCGTAAGTGTTTTATTACAAGTCTGTTGTTTGTTATCCGGTTCCTGCATCCTCCTTTCCCGAACACGTAGAGACCCGTTACAGCAAAAAACTTGGATTGGATGCTCAACCACGCCCTCGCCACAAAAAGGTAGGCTAAATTAATAATTTACATGTTCAAAATGACATTACAAGATTAACATATTATGGGGAGAATGGAACATTGGAACATTTACATTTTCACCCACTTTCTGCGTTCCTGCTCCACCGACTCCCTTATAATCTTCTCATATTGCTCATTTATGTACTTACATTTTTATCTGAAAAATTAGGCCTCCTGAACAAAGTAGGCTTTAGGCTTAGACTAGAATTAATTACTTTTTTGTTTGTCACAAATGTCTTATTTTACTGACAAAACATTATTTTCTAATCCGGATGCTCTTCACCAATGTGTAAAATAAAACATTTATTAGGAGTTATACCAGCATCTTAAAATCCTGCAACTATGACACAATCATTCAATTTTGAAAGGGATAGTTTACCATCCATCCATCCATCCATCGTCAACCGCTTATCCTGTGTACAGGGTCGCGGGGGGCTGGAGCCTAAGGGATAGTTTACCCAAAAATGAAAATTCTCTATTTACTCACCCTCGTGCCATCCCAGATATGTATGAATTTCTTTCTTCAGCAGAACACAAATGAAGATTTTTAAAAATAATTTTTATATTATAAACAACTGTTATATCTTCAGAAGTGATATAATAGGTGTGAATAAGAAACAGATCAAAATGTATGTCTTTTATGTTTTATTTCAGTTTTACATCTGAAAGCCACATGTGGTGCCTTTCACATCTGAATGTGAAAGTTAGAGTGGAGATTTAGAATGAATAAAAAGGACTTATGGGTAGGGTGACCAGATTCCTGCTTGTGGAAAATGGGACAGCCCCCTCCCAGCAAAAATGAAATTGACGGATCCTTACCTAGGCGCAGATCAATGCAAAGTATAGGGTGCACCCGCATCTGTTACTGTTGTCACCTTGTACTTTCCGCTGGGAGCAATTTTTGTTAGTGTGCGCTTGTCTTTCAAGAGTTTGTCGTAAAATGCAGAGCAGTCCAGTCCAAAATTAAAATGTATGAAAAGCATTGCCTTCGTGACTGTTAAACTGAGTTGAGATTTATCCTGTGTCCATGCTGCATTCATTAATTAGAACACACGCTCGACAGATGCAGATTGTCCTAGGCAGGCATAAAACAAACTCCACAACCTTGGCTAAGACTCCGAAGTTTATGGTCTTGCTCTCCAGCTTGCAAAAAACATCAGCCCATCTATCAGACATGGCCGTCTTGTTCATGTTCCACTCAGTGATGTGATGAGTTACAATGTTTTTCACGCAAGCCCACTCATCAAAGAGCATGGTTTCGTCAATCTAACTAATTCTTGATTAGAAGTGATTGAGGCTGCTCTGAATGTCTTCCCACTCTGGGATGTCTCTCAGTATGGCCTTCTCAAGTTTTTCTGTGTTCTCCAATGAGCAGCTCAAATTTTAGAGGTAATCTACCAATGCTGAATAATGCCAGTACAGGGACAAGATTGAAGGACAGTTCAACACCACTGGCAGGGAATTAATTTCATCACAGACATCAAAGGGAATAAAAACCCTGCCGTGAACATTGCTGCCTCTCTACCGGATGAGCTAAATATTTTTTATGCTCTTTTCGAGGGAAATAACACCACCCTCGAGGAGAGAGCTCTCGCGGTCGAAGCTACAGAGGTTAGTTCACTCTCTGTCTCCATAGCGGATGTTATCCGATCCTTTAGATGGGTGAATATACATAAAGCCGCGGGTCCAGACGGCGTTCCGGGCAGCGTCATCAGATCGTCTGAGAACCAACTGTCTGGTGTTTTTACAGATATTTTCAACCTTTCCCTCTCTTTGTCTGTGGTCCCCACATGCTTTAAAACGTCCATCATTGTGCCTGTACCAAAGCAATCCTAAGTCACTTGCTTAAATGACTGCCGTCCTGTTGCTCTGACCCCCAGCATCAGCAAATGCTTTGAGAGACTAATCAGAGATTACATCTCATCTGTGTTGCCTGCCTCACTGGACTCACTGCAGTTTGCATACCACAACAACTGCTCCACTGATTATGCCATTGCATCTACACTACACATTGCTCCCTCCAACCTGGTAAAAAGGAGCACATATGTGAGAATACTGTTTGTAGACTACAGCTCAGCATTCAACACCATAGTGCCCTCCAAGCTTGATGAGAAACTGCAGGCTCTGGGCTTAAACAGATTTCTGTGCAGCTGGATCCTGGACTTCCTGTCAAGCAGACGCCAGGTGGTCCTCATCACTGACCCTCAACACTGGAGCCCCGCAGGGCTGTGTTCTCAGCCCACTCCTGTATTCCCTGTACACACATGACTGTGTGGCAACACATAGCTCCAGTGCCATCATCGAGTTTTCTGACAATACAACAGTGGTAGGCAGGGCTGGATTGGTAATCTGACATACAGGGCATTTTCCTGGAGGCCAACGCACTTTGGGGCCAATCAGGGGCCGACTGGCCATCGGGAGAACTGGGCCGGCCGCGAAACAGGCCGACTGGGCTGCGATAAGCTGAAATGAGCCTCTGCATTATGCAGAATGGGCCAAAAAACTTTTGGGACAGTTTCTATGTAAAATTGCTGTGATTTCTCTTCCCAGTCCACCCCTGGTGGTAGGTCTGATCACTGACAATGATGAAACAGCCTACAGAGCACAACCTCTCTCTCAATGTCAGCAAGACCAAGGAGATTGTGGTGGACTTCAGTAGAAAAGACAGAGAACACAGCCCCATCACCAGTGGAGCGAGTCAGCAGCTTCAAGTTCCTCTGTGTCCACATCAAATAGTAAATGGTCTGCAATTATATAGCGCCTTTTTAATATTAGTGGTATTCAAATCGCTTTACACTGCGTCTCATTCACCCATTCACACACACATTCACACACCAATGACGGCCGAGCTGCCATGCAAGGTGCTATACTGCCATTGGGAGCAACTTGGTGTTCAGTGTCTTGCCCAAGGACCCTTCAGCTTGTGGAGTCGTGCGGGCCGGGAATCGAACCACAAACCCTGCGATTAGTGGACAACCCGCTCTACCACCTGAGCCACAGCCGCCAAATCACTGAGGAACTCACATGGTCTGTCCACACTGAGGCTGTTGTGAAGAAGGCTCAGCAGCGCCTCTTCTTCCTGAGATGGCTAAGGAAGTTTGGAATGAACCACCACATCCTCACACGGTTCTACACCAGCATCCTGACTGGCTGCATCACTGCCTGGTACAGCAACAGCACCGCCCTCAACTGCAAAGCTCTGCAAAGGGTGGTGCGTACTGCCAGACACATCATCGGAGGTGAGCTTCCCTCCCTCCAGGACATATATACCAGGCGGTGTGTGAAAAAAGCTCGGAGGATCATCAGAGACTCCAGCCACCCGAGCCATGGGCTGCTCTCACTGCTACCATCAGGCAGGCGGTATCGCAGCATCAGGACCTGCACCAGCCGTCTTCATGACACCTTCTTTCCCCAAGCAATCAGACTTATGAACTCTCGATCTCTCACGATCAATATACATCAGCACTGCACTTTATTAATCTTACAATGGACTGTCATAAATGATGTTCTCTCTTAACAACACACTGGCAACTGACTATCAACCGACAGCCTGAATGTCAATACAGCACATACAACCTACTGTATATTTGATACATACTATTTTTATTGTATACTGTGTATTCTATATTGTGTGTACGCATATTCTATATTGTGTGTATTGTATACTGTACATTGTATATTATTATTTGTATATTGTGTGCAATTATGTGTATATTCGATATGAAAATTGTGTTCTGTAAATCTGTTGTTTATTGTAATTGTTATATGTCTCGTCACTGTCATGACTGCTATGTTGCTCAGAACTGCTCCCAAGACTTTAACCCACTGTTGCACTTGTGTATATGGTTGAGTGACAATAAAGGGATTTGATTTTTTATTTTGTTTTATTTGATAAATGTTTGTCACTGCACAAAATAAATCATCAGCTTGCATGTCACCAGCTTCAGCCAGGGCATCCAACTGCTTTTAAATCTCAGAGTGCATTAATGATTCCTCCAGCCTGGCCTGCAATGTGTGTGTTTATGTTGTGTTTTTTGTTTTGTTTAATTAAAATATTACTTTGACTGTTCAGTTTTTTTCCTCCTTTCCCATTCTTAACCTAGTTACAATGTGATTTTGAAAAAGGAACAGAAAAGGCCCTTGCAAATAGACTGAAAAACTTGAAATAGCAATGCCTCTTATCACAGTCTCTCTTACAAAACATTTATAGAAAGAGCCTCAATAAACAAAAAACGAAACGTATCGGTTACCTAACGTAACCTCGGTTCTCTCTAGATGAGGGAACGAGTATTGCGTAAGCTAGCTTACGCTACGGGAAAGATTCATCTTTTCTGAGATATTGAAGCCAAAAAATTATCCTTAATTTTTGTATCCATTGTCAACGCAGTGCGGCAGCTGCAGACCTTGAGCGGGCTAGCTAGCGAGCTCATAGGTTGCTCTGCGGCAACTGCTGCAGCCTATAGACGAGCTTGGGCTGAACTCGCGATCCAATGAGAGGCGTCCGCGCTCACTGCAACAAAGCCCGCCAAAATGGGCGTGACTAGAGTGCATATAAGCGTAGTTCGTAGGCTGGAACCCTGGTTTTCATTGACTGAAGCGTAAAAGTCGCCGTGGCGCTGAAGCACGGCCGGCTACGCAATACTTGTTCCTCATCTAGAGAGAACCGAGGTTACGTTAGGTAACCGATACGTTCTCTTACGAGAGGTTCTCTCAGATGCGTAAGCTAGCTTACGCTCACGGAACCCATTGTCAACGCCGCAGGCCAAGCATCCACTGTATGAGCCCCAGGGAATTAAGGGGGACCCGTGGGAGCCCTTATGAGTGGGGAAATAATATTTGGCCGGCAAGAATGTGGGTCATTGATTGTGTAATACATAAGCACATAGTGGGAAGGGAACGACAGAGGGCGGTGCCGGTCTGTGTGGAATGTGTCCCATCAGTGCAGCTCACCAGGGAGCTGTAGCATATTAAACCGCTAGTAGTTTTGCCTGCAGAGCGGGCACTTCCATATTGTAAAATCTGACAAAGGTGGAGGGGGAAGTCCATCCCGCTGCCACACATATGTCGTGAATGGAAATCCCGCTGGACCATGCCCACGAGGATGCCATGCCTCTAGTGGAGTGAGCCCTAATGCCCAACGGGCATGGCAGGTCTTTTGACGCGTATGCAGCAGCAATAAAGCAGCGTCCACTATCCATCTAGATAGTGTCTGTTTCGAGGCGGCGAGACCTTTGGTGCGCCTCGAATCTAAACGAAAAGCTGCTCAGAGCGCCTGAAAGCGGCGGAGCGCGCAGTATACAATCTCAGTGCTCTGACCGGGCAAAGGAGATTGGCGTCGCGTCGCTAACGGAAGCTGGCAGCGCCGATAGGGAAATGACCTGTGCTCTGAAAGGAGTACCGATCACCTTGGGAACATAGCCGTGTCTAGGCTTTAAAATGACCTTGGAGTCACTTGGTCCAAACTCAAGACACGCAGTGCTGACAGACAGCGTGGAAGGTCTCCCACACGCTTGACTGATGACAGGGCAGTCAGAAAACGGTTTTGAGTGAAAGGTATTTCAAATCCACGGATTGAAGTGGTTCGAAGGGGGGCTTTCATAGTTTCGAGAACTATAGAAAGATCCCAGATAGGAACCAATGGGGGCGCTGGGGTTCATCCTTCTAGCTCCCCTGAGGAAGCCGGATGACCAGCTCGCTTTTACCCCATGACTGGCGCGCAGGGGTTCAGCGAAGCCGCAACGGCCGCCACATACACTTTGAGCGTGGATGGGGATCTGCCCTTATCCAGCAGCTCTTGTAGAAATACGAGCAGCGATGACACCCCACATGTCCGCGGGTCCAGGTCTCGGTCGGTGCACCATTTTGAGAACACAGACCATTTTGACGCATAGAGTCTTCTCGTGGAAGGGGCTCTAGCGTGTATGATGGTGTTTATTACTCCTTCTGGCAGAGCGACGGGTAGTCGCTGATCACCCACGCATGCAGCCTCAGCTCTGGGTGGGGATGCCAAATTGTGCCGCGAGCTTGAGAGAGGAAATCTGCTCTCACTGGGATGGGCCACGGCGCTGTCAGTGACAGCTGCGTAAGCTCCGGAACCATGTCTGATTCTCCCAACGCGGGGCTATGAGGAGCACCGAGTGACGCTGCTTCCTGATCCTCTGCATTACCTGTGGCAATAGCAAGACGGGAGGGAAGGCGTAAAGCGGGCGCCTGGGCCAGTCCTGGGCCAGCTGCCCTCGCTTGAGAAAAATATTGGGCAGTGAGAGTTCTCTTTGGACGCAAAGAGGTCTATCTCCGCTCTGCCGAATAGGTGCCATAACGCCTGGACTGTTTGAGCGTGCAGGGACCATTCCCTGGGGAATATTGTCTCTGGACAGTCTGTCCGGGCCGCCGCTCAGGTGGCCTGGCACGCGCGCCGCCCTCAGCGAGCGCAGGTGGCACTGGGACCAACTCAGTATGCGTTTCGGTCAGTTGGAAGAGGTTCCTGGATCTGACACCGCCCTGACGGTTTAGGTAGGATACCACAGATCTGTTGTCCGAACGGACCAGGACGTGGTGACCCTGAATGACCGGGAGAAAGCGCACGAGCGCGCACTCGACCGCTATCATTTCCAGACAATTTATGTGAAGGAGCTTTTCCTGAACTGACCGTAGGCCTAAAACCGGAGAGCCCTCGCGAGACCGCGCTCCAACCCGTGTTGGACGCGCCTGTCGAGATGACTTTTCGGCAAGATACAGCTCCCATTGTCACTCCCCGCTGATACCATTCGGCCACTGTCCAGGGCTGCAGAGCTGAAATACAGGTCTGAGTCACCTTGATGGGCTGGCGGCCTGTGGCCCAAGCCTGGCGAGACGCGCGGTGTTTAGCCAATGCTGAAGCGGGCGATGTGCAGTAAACCCAGCTGAAGTACTGCTGCGGCTGAGGCCATGTAGCCTAGCACTCTCTGAAATTTCTTCAGAGGTGTGAGGCTGTTCATCTGAAATGACGCTGCTAGTCGCTGCACACGCGCGCCGCTGTGTAGATAAGCGAGCCGCCATTGCCACTGAGTCTAGTTCTATTCCAAGGAAGGAAATTGCCTGACTGGGCTGTAGTGAGCTCTTGGTCCAATTGACTGCAAGGCCCAAACTGTTCAGATGACTGAGGAGAACTGTCCTGTGAGACAGAAGCTCCGTATGTGATTGTGCCAAAATCAGCCAATCGTCCAAATAGTTCAGAATTCGCGAAACCCTGACTCAAGAGGGGTGCGAGCGCCGGCCCATGCACTTCGTGGAAAGTACGGGTGCTAAGGACAGGCTGAACGGAAGGACGGTGTATTGATAAACCTGGCCGCCGGCTAATCTCAAGAATGGCCTGTGACGGGATTTATCTGAATCTGAAAGTATGCATTTTTCAGATCGAGAGAAATAAACCAGTCCCCTGGCGCATCATGCGCCGAGGAGTTTGCTGGTTGTAAGCATTTTGAACGGTCTTTTGCAAGCGCTTTGTTCAAAACCCTGAGATCTAATATTGGTCTGAGGCCGCCGTCTTTCTTGGGGACAAGAAAATAACGGCTGTAAAACCCCGACTCAGCTCAGGGAGGCGGCACTCTCTATGGCCCTTTTGCACAGAAGGTTTGTTATTTCTGAACGAAGCATGCACGCTAGCTTCCGTGTTCAAAGTAGTTTCGAGCCGCTCTGAAGCAAGGAGGACGGCGATCGAACTGTAGCAAATAGCCCTGTTTTATTGTGCTTAACACCCATTCGGATATCCCTGGAATATCTTCCCACGCTTTGAAGCGTAATGTTAGAGGGTGAATGGCCAAATCGCTCTGATTGCCGCATACAGCAGCTGAACAGAATGTGTGAGCCGCTTACTGTGCTTATGCTGGACTGCTCGCAGACAGCATGGACAGGCTGTTCTGTGAGTGACTTCCGATTGAGGTGAATGGGGAAAGAGTCACGCCTGTTAAGTGATGCGCAAGCATAGCCACGGGCACGGGACTTACATACAGAGAAGTGTTTGCTGGCCGTGGTGACAGAGCCGGCAGAGAATGGGCGCACGACGTATTCGTGAGCGCATTTATTGACTATAACACTCGAGTGGTTCGTAACCGCTTTTGAGTGTGCTCTGATGGGGACACGGAACGTGTAATGCTTGTGTGTAGAGCTGAACACTAGATTGTGGGCACATTTTCTACACATAAGGCTGGTCGTGGTGACAGAGCGGCCAGAGAATGGGCGCCGCACGGATTCGTGGGTGCGCTTATTAACCCTAACACTCGAGCCGGTCGTAACCGCTTTATGTGAGTGTGCTCTGATAGGGACACGGACGTGTAATGCTTGTGTGTAGGGGTGAGCACTGAATCGTGGGCACATTTTCTACACATAAGGCTTTATTTTGGGTCGCCGTGGAAACGGCATTTGAGTGCAGGCAAGCGGGTAATATCACCGGCTTGTTGGCTGCTGAATCCACCACTGCAGTAGCCTGAGAGAAGGGGACTGACAGGGGCGTACGGGACTTACATACAGCTGGCCGTGTGACAGAGCGGGCAGAGGAGGGTACGCGACGGGCTCGTGGGCGCTGTATTAACTCTAACACTCGAGCGGTCGTGAACCGCTATGTGAGTGTGCTCTGATAGGGACACGGATGTGTAATGCTTGTGTGTAGGGGTGAGCACTGGATTGTGGGCACAATTTCTACACATAAGGCATGTTTACTCTTTACAAGATTTCTTTGGTCGCCGTGAAAACGGCGCTTTGAGTGCAGGCAAACGGGTAGTATCACCGCTTGTTGGCTGCTGAATCCACCACTACAGTAGCCTGAGAGAAGGGGACTGACAGGGGCTAAGCTTTGACGGTGGTCCGCCGCGGGCGGACTGAGCCGCCGCTTTCTCAACAACGCTAGGAGGACTTCGGTTGCTCAGGTTTCAGTACAATCTTAGGCCGAGGCCCGCAGGGGGCGGCTGTCTGAGCCTGATCGAGGGCGGCCGCCCTGTCGATGCTGAGAAGTCTGGCTTGTTGAGCTGGGCGCTGTGAAGAGGCTCGTGCAGGAGGCTGGTCACGTGGGCGGCCTGCAGAGGAGCTTAGTGCGACGAGGCAGAAAGAGATTCATGGCTTGGGCTTCGAGAAACGGTCAACAATGCCACTCACCGCTGAACCGAAGAGACCGGACAGAGAGAGCGGCGCGAGTGCGCTCAGCTTCTCCCAAGTCGGCTAGTCAGATCTGAAACAGCCTCTGTCTGTAAGACGGCCATGGAATGCAGAGCAGATGCGCTTGGCCGGCGGCGGTATAGGCGCCGCCAACACAGGCGGAAGTAGTTCTGCAGGCCTTAGACGGAGCACCAGCTTAGACCGCCATCTTGCGGAGGGCGGGCAAAGGTGCGGCGTGGAGTCTGTTGGGAGCCTGTTCAGGGGCGGTGACCACTGAGCCCGAGGCGGTCGACAACCTGTGTGAGGAGGTGCGTTAGTTCCCCTTCGACTCGGGCGCTGGTCCTGCTGGATTCCTGGGCCGAGGAGGAGGCGTGTGAGCCTGACCACTCCTGCTGTCCGGGCCATGATGGAACAGCCATTATCCTCCGCTTCTTAGTCCGAGATGGCAGCAGAGCAGCCGCCGGGCGGCAACTGTGCGCCCCGAGTGGGCGGGAGGGTGAAGGCGATGCTTGAGGGAGGGGCTCCGGCGAGGCAATCGCTTCTACCACTGGTTCCGCAGCCTTTGAGAGCGGCACTTTTACTGCGCTGCTGAATGGAAGGCGCGCGGCGGCTTCGGTCCTGAGCGCTCGAGTCGAGCCCGCAGGGTCGACATCGGAAGCTCCTCGCAGAGATCGCATCCGCCTTCAGCGAGGGGAGCTCTGCATGCCCCAGTCCCAGGCAGAGAGCGCAGATGACGTGGCGGTCTCCGGTGCTGAGAGGGGCGCGCATGAGGCGCAAGTGGAGCGAGGCATCTTTAAAAAGACACTCGTACTTTTTTTGAAGTTCATAAGAACTAGCTTGCTTTAAAAGGATACGCCGCCGGATGGCGTAGCTCGCAGGACGGCCGAAGGTGGCGAAGACGGCCGGCTTCTTCGAGCGCTGTCCACGCTTGCTTGATGCCCCTCGAACGGCGACGCGGCTTCCAGTTCAGAGATGCGAAGAGCTTCGCTGAAGAGATGAAAATCAGGGTTCCAGCCTACGAACTACGCTTATATGCACTCTAGTCACGCCCATTTTGGCGGGCTTTATTGCAGTGAGCTCGGATGCCTCTCATTGGATGCGAGTTCGCCCAAGCTCGTCTATAGGCTGCAGCAGTTGCCGCGAGAGCAACCTATGAGCTCGCTAGCTAGCCCGGCTCAAGGTCTGCAGCTGCCGCGACTGCGTTGACAATGGATACAAAAATTAAGGATAATTTTTTGGCTTCAATATCTCAGAAAAGATGAATCTTTCCCGTAGCGTAAGCTAGCTTACGCAATACGAGAGAACCTCTCGTAAGAGAACTGAAAGACTTCGAAAAGAGGCAGCACGTGTCACGATTCACTGTTGTCTGCCCTGTGTTTTGCCTCTGTCATCTATTCCTCCTGGACTACATTTCCCATATGGCACTTTCCACAACTAAATTAAAATGAATTGTGAAGCGATTTAAATATATTGAGTAATATACTTCATGAAATTATATCAGATTGTATCATAATTGTATATTCATTCAAACGTTATCCAGTCTGATCTCACAGTGAAATCGGAACAGTGGGTTGACTCTTCTTTAGCTAAAATGTATCTGTGCTCACCAAAATTCAAATATTTGCCCCTAAACCTAACCATTAACCTCCAAATCTCAGTCTTCACTGATTAATGTGAATACAATTACTTCCTTGTTTCATTGCAAACACACTAGAGCTGGTGCAAAAATGTCTAATGGAAGATGCTGCTTCTTAGTGAGTTGGCATAATGTGGCCGATCCTAGGTTACTAAAACTTTCAGAAACAACATGCCAACTTCCTGTGTGATCATCTTGCAATATTATACCATATGGTTAATATTCATCATATCACATAATTCCAGATGATCAGGCACCATATAAATATACTGTGGACAGTGCAATCATAGATACAGGTAAGTGTTTATTGATTACATTACAAAACCTGATTCATTACTGTTGGTTACATAGTGCACTCTCTGCTGCTGTGCATAGCTGATCTAATTTTAAAACTTTTTAAAGCTCAATCTCCACTCAAACCGATGGAACATTCAAATTGTCAAGTACCAAATGGCAATCACCCAAAGGCCCTGAGGTGGCTGAGCTGCAAAGGGATGCATCCATGTCTTTCAATCATGTGCCTTGCTTTTATCTTCTGAGCTTCACAGCCATAATATCTTCCCTTTAATCACTTTTTCCCAAGCTCTCTTTTAAGTGCTTCCTCGTCAATTTTAAGAATAATTTATTTTCAGAGTTTCAAACCTTAATTCATCTTCTGTTAGCCTTTATGGAGGGTGTTGACATGTTTCATATCATTTAGATGGTATTTTGTTCAAAAGGAGATAATCTTGTTATAGATGACACCCCAAATTTTTTCCCTATTTTTTAACATTTAGTTTTTTCTTTTTCTCCATTTGGCTTTAGATGCTTTTGATGGCGTATACTGATTTTAAGCATGTAACTGTTTTATTTGTCTATGTGTGTGTGTGCAGTATGTGGGGGAATAGGCCATGATATTTATTGAATTATATTTCACATCCACCACACTGGCTAGTCACCCCCCTTTTCCTCCCCTGCACCCATTTATCTGTCTAACCCTATAGAGACTGTACAGTAGAGTTACACTATTAAATCTCCTATATTCTTCAATGAAAACCATGGAAGAATGTTCAAGACATTTTTCAAAATTGGAAGTACTGTAAAAATAGGAAAAATAAATGTGGCTGTTGAGGTAAAGCAGTTATCTAGATATTCACTAAGTATTTGTCTGTGGTGGGACACTAATGGCTTTGCATTTATAAGGCTTAAGAGCCAACAGCAGCATAATATAAATTCCTCCATTCATTTTCTTAAAAGCCTCTTTGGAAAAACCACCCACCAAGCAATAAATCTAATTATGCAAATCAATCAACACCTACATGTGTTTATCCTAAAGGGGGATTAGCATCCACTGATATATTCATGTTTTGTCCTCCTAGACATTTAGATAAGTGAATAAGAATTCCAACTTGAATTCTGATGATCTCAGCAAAGTAATGAGCTTTGCTGCCCAACAGCGGAGCCTGCAAAGTCTAGACTGCTTCCTACAACATTTATAAGCAAGTAGACAGAAATAATTAATAAATTTATTGTGCTATTAAAAATATAAAGCTATTTATGTGTGTGTGTGTGTGTGTGTGTTCAAGCAATCATTCATATGTATGCTAAAAAGGATTATATTTCCGTGAATGAAGGTCAGTGGTGTTGGCTCATCATTTGCTGAGCTTATATGTGCAGACTCACTGTCTCTTCTCAAGAAAATAAATTTCCATTATGGTTGCAGTTAAACTGCCACTGTTACCAGCTATTCTGTTTAACATATATTATTATATAATAAATATAAAATAATAAAACTGTTGTATGTTCTTTGGGGCTGTATTAAACTAATGCATGGGATTTATAGAAGTTACATATTCTCAGTGCGCTAAAATATGACTGCATTTGAAGCCTGTGTATGTTTACGTATGTGTGCAGTCTCAAGTTCAATAGCAGAAAAAACCCTTGAGATAAATAGCTAATTGTCTCACATTTAGCATAACATCCTTTGCAGCAATTGAGCAAGAGAGAGAGGACAAGAAAGAGAGAGTGAGAGAGAGAATGTGTACGGAGAGGACAGAGGAGGGGACACAAGGGACAGGGTTTGATCCAGGCATTCAGTCTAAACTCACCTCTTTTATCTCCCATCAAAATAATTCATAAAAAAAACACACAAAACAGGCAATGTAATGACAATGTAAAAGAAAAAATTATCTTACTCTCAGATCAGATTTATCTAATGATATAAACATAAGGATGCATTTATAGCTTGAAAATGACTAAGAAAAACTGTATGGTACCCTGAAAATACAAGTATGATAATAACCACCTTAAAAGTACTGCATATATATATATATATATATATATATATATATATATATATCATATATATATATATGTCACGAATCAGACGAGGAGTGGGGATCTACAAGCAGTGACTGCAATGACTTTATTAAATAAAAAGGCAACACGAAAAAAACACGAACAAAGGAAACATCCACGAGGGGAAAAGGTAAAACAAAACACGGAGGTATACAAAGGGTTAACAAAACACGGAGGGCTTACAGAGGGGGTACCGGGGAATAAACCAAGACAGAAGGCACGGATAACAGGCATCCACATACATCAAAGACCGACAGGGGAAAGGAGAAGCAAACAGGGTTAAATACACGAACACAATGAAGACTAAACGAGACACAGGTGAGAACAATGAAGAGTGCAGGCAGTGAGAGAGGCCAGGGATTGTGGGAATTGTAGTTTATACACAGACAGTGAAACACAGGGCGGACAACAAGGAAAACGTGACATGGAATTTGACGTGCTGAGTGAAACAGAAAACACAGACCGGACCACAAGGAATGTGACATGGAATGTGATAGGTGAAACGGAGAACATAGGGCAGACAACACAGGAACGTGACAATATATATATATATATATATATATATATATATATATATATATATATATATATATATATATATATATACAGTCAGGTCCATAAAAATTGGGACATCGACACAATTCTTTGTGCTTTAACTGCAGACTTTCAGCTTTAATTTGAGGGTATTTACATCCAAATCAGGTGAACGGTGTAGGAATTACAACAGTTTGTATATGTGCCTTCCACTTTTTAAGGGACCAAAAGTAATGGGACTATTGGCTGCTCAGCTGTTCCATGGCCAGGTGTGTGTTATTCCCTCATTATCCCATTTACAAGGAGCAGATAAAAGGTCCAGAGTTCATTTCAAGTGTGCTATTTGCATTTGGAATCTGTTGCTGTCAACTCTCAATATGAGATCCAAAGAGTTGTCACGATCAGTGAAGCAAGCCATCATTAGGCTGAAAAATCAAAACAACCCCATCAGAGAGATAGCAAAAACATTAGGTGTGGCCAAATCAACTGTTTGGAACATTCTTAAAAAGAAAACGCACCGGTGAGCTCAGCAACACCAAAAGACCCGGAAGACCACGGAAAACAACTGTGGTGGATGACCGAAGAATTCTTTCCCTGGTGAAGAAAACACCCTTCACAACAGTTGGCCAGATCAAGAACACTCTCCAGGAGGTAGGTGTATGTGTGTCGAAGTCAACTTCAGATTTTTCCATACTGTAGTATCGTTACAAGAAATATTTTTATGAAACAAGTACTTAAAAATTAAGTTCAAAATGACTGTTCTGTACGATTCAGTTCACTCGATATTGTGTCATGCTGACACATATGGGATATTCTTTTCCGACAACCTAGTTGAGACCCTACAACAATAACGGCAATCCTAAGATTGCCTATGGTGTTTAAGCCCCGCCCTTTTAGGCGCAGATCTGTCTGGAAAATAAGCGGCTCCCCCGTCAATTTACACAACCAACTGCATTCCGATTTTTTTCCATAAAGTCCCGAGCACTTTCATTATTTATAAAATGTATAAAACTGGGTTCAGGAAGGGGTTAATTCTTTAGACACTGCATTGACCTTTCTAATGCACACAGAACTGGATGAGCGTCGCGCTTCGAAACCAGCACGGCCCAGTCACTGTGGGATTCTTCCATTATGCCCAAATTGAGCATGGTTATTAATTTTTCCCGAACTCCTTTAATTCTTTGTGGTAATTGGTAGGGATGACAGAAAAATTGCTGCCCAGCAAAAAGGTGACAACCGTTACAGATGCGGATGCACCCTCTACTTCGCACTGATCTGCACTTAGGTAAGGATACATCCATTTCATTTTTGCAGGGAGGGGGCTGTCCCATTTTCCAAAAGCAGGTATCTGGTCACCCTACTTATGGGATAAAATACGGGACAGATCGACTAAAACGGGACCGTTGCAAACCCTTGCAGCAATAAACATCACACATGCCACCGCTCGTTTTTTTAAGCCATTGTCGGTGACAAATATAATATTTTATACTGCTCTCATAAAAACAACACAAAAACTCTCATTGCTAAACTCTCACGCATGGTAAATATGCAAGTTTGCATTGTTACTATGACAACTAACGTGGACATGCTAGCAAAAGCAACTGCTGTCTGAACAGAAAAAAATCTGATCTGTCCACATGAAACCTGCAGTTTGAACATTCAGTCTAAAAAAATCTGATTTTAGAATATATCTGATTTTTCCTGCGGTGTGAAAATAGCAGTAATTGTCTCTGCATTTTATGCTAAAATAGAAATAAGTGATATGACATTGAAAGAATTACACACTTTAGCTTTTAATATTTCATATTAGGTCATCATTTAGAGCTGGCTAAGGGATAATAAGTGAGCAAATCATGTTAAGCCTACCTCTCACATCGGCTGAAAACCTGGCAGAGTGTCGAGAAACAAAAAGCTTCAGCTCCTGGTCCAAGTTACAATCAACAAGATTAGTGTCCCATGAACGAATTCCTGCAAGTCAGAGGAAAAAGCATGAAAATGCACAATGTGTAGAACTTTTTAATAATCACAAAAACAACCTCTTGAGATCAGTTCCTTATACCTTGACAATGCAGTTTACCATTTAGCTCCATGAGAATAATAATAGTAAAAAAACAATAAAAGATCACACAAGAGATTTGAAACCAAATTGGTCTTATTTAAATACATGTAATTCTTTTTTATTATTATTTTCTCCCCTTTTTCTCCCCAATTTGGAATTCCCAATGTGCTCTAAGTCCTCTCAATCCGGGTGGCAGAATCTCAGTTGCCTCAGTGTTTGAGACCGACCACATTTTATCACATGGCTTGTTAAGCGCATTGCATAGCATGTGTGGAGGCTTCACGCTATTCTCCGCGGCATCCACGCACAACTAACCACACGCCCCACCGAGAGCAAACCACATTATAGTGACCATGAGGAGGTTACCCCATGTGACTCTACCCTCCCTAGCAACTGGGCCAATTTGGTTGCTTGGGAGACCTGGCTGGAGTCACTCAGCATGCCCTGGATTCGAACTTGTGACTCCAGGGGTAGTAGTCAGCATCTACCCTCATGCCTTTTCTCCCTTTCTGATCCATCATGCAATAAATGCATGTTTTTAACAAGGAGAGGTATTCAGATTATCCCAATTGGGGTTGTTTAAAGCACAATATCTTAAATTAGCTTAACTTTAGCTGGGTTCTGTTGGTTCAAAAGCCAATCAATGTATGGAACAATCTATGAAATTATGTGAAACAGGATGTCTGTACTAATGCTTTTAGCTGAGTCACAATCAATGGTGAGCCAGAATAGAGATTATATGTTGGAGAAGGGGGCATTTCTGAAGAGAGATAATCATTCAGAATGAAGTGCTGTCTGCCCTTGAATGGTGCAAATGTAAGGAGGCAATTCATATTATTCGTGACAAACACTTTTATGATGGCCTATAGCCTTCTTGCACCATTATTGGATCACAGAAGAATATAACTGCCTCTATATTTCTGCTGTCCCAAAAAACACACACATGATTGCAATGCATAGGCTATGCCTTCAAGGCAAGCACTGTAATATATGGTATGACTATTATAATGGTAAATGTATGATCTCACTTATGAAGTATTTATGGTCCCACTTAAAGAAATATTCCAGATTCAATACAAATTAGGCTCAATCCACAGCATTTGAGGCATAAACACAAAAATCTATTTTGTCTTGCCCCCATTTTCTTTAAAAAAAAAGCACAAATCTAGGTTATCTTGAGGCATTTACAATGGAAGTGAATGGGGCCAGACTGTAAATGTTAAAATACTCACTATTTCACAATTATAGCCATGTAGATGTGATTGAAGTGTAATAAAATCGCTTCTTAACCTTTTCTGTGAAAAGTTATAGTCAATTTTACAACAGTGATGCCATGACGACATAATGTCAACAAATCTTAAAAACCATAAAATGACTGTAAAAGTGATGATCTTAAACTTTACAGCTCAAATAATACACAAGTTTTTACAAAAGAATTAATGTTAGTGCTTTTTATAAAATTATAAGCTTCATATTCACATAAAAAACACGGTAAAGTAAATTATCTAATTTATTTTTTTACTATAAAAGTAGTTGTTAGAAAATCAACCCACAGGCTTATGTAGATTCATATTAACACAGTATTATACTGTAGCCTACATCATGTGGCGTTGTGACACATTATAACCCCACACCATATGGAGTTATTATTTATATTGCGGATAATGACAACAGAACTTTCTTACACTCTCAGGAAATATGACTGCTTGCTTTTGTGTTGATAAATAAGATGGATGGCCTACCATAAAAGTGGTCACTAAAACATTTGAACATTGTAAAAATGATAAAATGTGAAAACATGATGCTTAATTTAAAATGTTTTGTTATTCACAACAACAACAACAACAACAAAAATCCTCTAAAACTTCCACTAAGGCAAACCTGGTATAATGATAAATAATAAATGAGAAAAGCACTAAATTGCTTAGTTTAAAGCAGAGATCTCATAAACATTATGGTAATGTATCCTTATATTAGATAGAATCATCTCTGTACACTTGTTGCATTAAATATATTATATGAAATAGGGTCTCATTCGACAGTGATAATTCACGTTCTTGCAAAATGTCAACATGCTCACAGGGACCTAACTATATAGGTGACTCTTCCCTCATGGTCCATGGCAGTAACTGGAAACCGAAACGCCCTTTTATCAGAAAGAAACACGAGGCCCTTTTGACTTCCCGTAGGGACTGCAGTGCGGACCGCGCCACGCCTACAACCCGGTGTCGGACAATACAAGAGTGTTAATTGAATGTAAGAGGATTGATATCAACCAGGATCCGCCACAACAATGTCCTAGGTCTGTTAGATGGACAACAGTTATGCTACAAAGCTGTGGGTTGAAATGATCTCCTCTGTCCAGTCAGCTCTGTTGATGGCTTAAAGCCACATCTATGAGAGCACTCAATCAGTTTTCAACAACGGAATCCGCTAAAAGTTTACTGTTTGAGCACGGTTTTTGCCACTACTTCCGTATGACGTAAGCGGTGACGTTGCCAAATGATAGAAAAGTAAATTGTATTATCCACCTTATTTTTCAATGAAATTTGGGCAAAATAATAAACACACTATTCTCTCTTTTCTTGTAAGAGTCAGAGTACATCCTCTTTCTTTGCAGGTGTACAATCCATAGACATATTGATCTTGAATTTAGCCATATAATGGTACTCTGTGCATAAGGCAATTTATTAAGATTAACTTTTTAAAAACAAGGTGCATTTCGAGCAAAGATTCATCATCATACGGTGATTGAATTCACTATTCTCTGTTGCATTGAGCACAGGACAATCTCTCCCGTTATTTGCGTTAGTTATTTTAGGGTGGCTCTCACACGAGAGGGATATGATGAGGAAAAACACGGGCTTAGCAAACAATGAACTGGCTGCTCCATATCCAAGCAGAGGACACAATATAAATAAGCATGCTGAATCAACCTAGCCGGCAAAGACCTGTTAGAGCTCAGAAATTGATCTTCATCGTATGATTGTGGCCAACAAAAACACATCTGTATGCAGCTGCGCGCGCCCAGTGAAAATAGGCATAGCCCAGAATGGTGCTGTTTTGGGGAAACGGGTGTCAAAGGATGGCATGATGTGAACGCTTTAATAAAACATGCAATAGACTCGGCAATTTGCAAACGGGGAGGGGCTGCGGTTCTGTTTCCATCTACATATGCACACAACAAAGAAATCCAATCACATGATGCATGAAAAGTTTTTTTTTTTTTTTAGCAGTCAGCAGAACACCCCCTTCTTCAAGGTTAGAGTACTGCACTCCAAAAGGCAACTGCAGAGGATGCTGCATGTACGCGTCAACATCATTTCAAACAGATGTAAAATAAATTATACTGAGGTAAATGCACATTACTGATTCACTTTGCTGTCTTTTGAGCATCATTAAATTATCAACTGAGCTACCTTTCTCAATGTCCGCAATGGCACACTTCAGATGCTCGTCAGTCACCAGCTCCCCAATGACCACCAGCAGGTAATATCTGCCCTCGTCGAAGTGATGTGTCGAGGCCGTGGGTGATGCCGTGTTTCTGATGCTACTGACACCACCAAAGTGTGCCGGAGCATCTACAGGATTAACTAGCGTCGCCATTCTCTCAGACACTCACATACACACACTAAACGCACTCGCTCCCTTTGTCCGGCAACCTGAAGTGAGCTGGTACAGTATCTGAAGCCGAGCAGCTGGGCGCAGAAGGAGTGGCCCAGGCTTTTATATCCCCAGACTGTGTGTCATAGTGATGAGGAGCCGCTGCTGCCTCTCGTCTCATCCAGCTGATGTCATCCAGCAAATCATAAATCCGCGCGAGACCAATCGGAACCTTGAAACAGCAGCGTTACATAATTCAGGGATGTCCAGATTTACTTGTTGACATGTCTATTATACACCCATATCCATGCACTAAAATGAACTAACAACGAGCAGTTGTATTTAAATGTTTGTTAATAAATAAATATTAATAAATGCTGTAAAGAAATATTGATAATTGTTTGTTCATGATACCTAATGCATTAACTAATGTTAACGAATGGAACATTATTGTAAAGTGTTACCAAGTTGGGTCACAAAAGATTGTAACAGTTAAAAAAAAAAACTGGTATTAGTAGGAAACAGCTTAATGATCTCAATATGGCGCAATCTAAGAGTAGCTATATGTCAAATGCGTTTCATAATTTCAATTATTTCGTATTTTTTTTTATTGCATTTTGAATAAACAATTGAGCTTTTATTACTTCTCACTGCACATTTGGACTTGTGTTTCCCTTGTATTGGGATATGCACTTTACCTAAACAGTTATACACCTCATAGTGTACTGCAACCTTCAGTTTGCATTAGTGGTCTTTTAATACAAGGTTTCCCAGTTATACACAATGGTTTGAAGAGTGTAAACATTTTTTTTTTATTCATTCATCTATTTGTTGCTCACTTTGCTGTAATTTGTTTGGTTATGGAATTAAATATTTGGCATTTTATTTATGAGAAGCAAGCTGATAGTAATACAAATTTTGAAAGACTTTATAGAAATCCAAATAAATTCTGTTTGCTTTGCTCTTTTTCTGCAGAGGACCTTATATTGATAGACAAGAGTGTGTTCCTCCTTGTCTCATCTTGATGATGTCATGTCATGCAGAGTCATGGCACTGATTTTGCTGTTCCATTTTTGTGGTGCGTACTCTGTACTTCTGCTGTGTCATTGGGTTCACTAGGAACTATGCATCAGATTCAGTGTCTTTTGGGGTTAATACATAGCCTACTAAAATGTCAGTCTTATTGAAAAAGTGTGTGTGTGTGTGTGTGTGTGTGTGTGTGTGTGTGTGTGTGTGTGTGTGTATGTGTGTGTATATATATATATATCTTACACACACACACAGTGTGTAATTTTGTAATTTCAAATGTTGTGTATGTAAACTTCGTACTTCAACTATATATATATACACACACATGCATGCATCCAATACCTTGGCCACTCCAATACCTTGAATTTGTCCTTAAGTCACATTGTCCATTTGGAAGACCCATTTGCATTCAAGCTTTAACTTCCTGGCTGATGTCTTGATGTTGTTTCAATATATCCACATTATTTTCCTTCCTCATGTTGACATCTATTTTGTGAAGTGCATCAGTCCCTCCTTCAGCAAAACACCCCCACAACATGATGCTACCACCCCATGCTTCATGGTTGGGATGGTGGTGTTTGGCTTGCAAGCATCACCCTTTTTCCTCCATACATAATGATGGTCATTATGGCCAAACAGTTACATTTTTGTTTCATCAGACCAGAGGATATTTTTCCAAAAAGTAAGATCCTTTGTTCCTATGTGCACTTGCAAACTGTAATCTAGCTTTTTGATTATGGTTTTGGAGCAGTGTCTTCCTTGCTGAGCAGCCTTTCAGGTTATATCGATGTAGGACTCGTTTTACTGTGGATATAGATACTTGTTCACAAAGTCCTTTGCTTTTGTTCTGGGATTGATTTGCACTTTTCGCACCAAACTACATTAATCTCGATTGGGATGATAGCTGTGTGGTCCCATGGTGTTTATACTTGCGTACTGTTTTTTGTACAGATGTACATGGTACCTTTACGAGTTTGGAAATTGCTCCAAATGATGAATCAGACTTGTGGAGGTCCACATTATTTTTTATTTGAGGTCTTGGCTGATTTCTTTTGATTTTCCCATGATGTCAAGCAAAGAGGCGCTGAGTTTGCTGCTTGAAGGCACAGTTAAGTTCTGTAAACTTCGTATCCACTGGAATTATGATATAGTCAATAAAAAGTGAAACAATTTGACTGGAAACAATTGTTGGAAAAATTATTTGTGTCATGCACAAAGTAGACATCCTAAACGATTTACCATATAGCTTGCTAAAAGGAAATCTGATATATATATATATATATATATATATATATATTTATATATATATTTTTGTTTTTTGTTTTCATATATCTAAAATAAAATATGAGTTTTAATGACTTCAACCTAAGTGTATGTAAATCTCTGACTTCAACTGTAATGTTAAATGGAAAATGCAACCTCTGAATTGCACTTGACACTGATTATGTGAACGCAAGTACTTACTGTTTCAAAGTAGGAACCCGGTCTTCCACACTGTTTATGCAATGGGCTTCCGGTCACCCCACAGGGGAATGTAAACTTGCTATAACTGCTGCAAAAATGTGTGATAGGAGATGGCACTTGTCGGTGTGTCAATAAAATGTGGCCTATCTTAGCTACCAGATCTCTCAGAAACAACAAGGTGACTTCCCATGTGATCATGTTGCACCTTTAATGTTGCGCAGTGTATTATTATTTCGCAATGTATTACGCACATTCATTTTTGATTCTCATTATTGCAAAAAAATTATTGTATTTTTGGCTTTATATCTCACAATTGCTACTTTATTTCTCGTGTGTGTGTGTGTGTGTGTGTGTGTGTGTGTGTGTGTGTGTGTGTGTGTGTCAAAATTCAATAATGAAATCAGGATGGAGAGTGAAGGAAAATAATTAAATAATTTCAGCCACAATTATGTTAATTGATGTCTGTCATGACAACAGCAATTGTTGCAATGGTATCTGTGCCACTGGGACCGCAATCATCCCATCGCGGCATGGGGTATCAGATTAAAAAAAATAACATTGCCATGGTGATGCCCAGTACAAGATCTGGTCACATTTCACCAGTTTTATAATGTATTTTTTAACTAGAATTGTTACAAATGTTGATCATATGCTTTTATAATTAATAAAAGGTATTTATTTTTCTCCATTAATTTGCATAGTTCCCTATCGATGCATTCTAATTAAATTTCTAGGTTAAGATAAATGAAAGTAAACACAAAAATGCTTATATGTTGCACTGTTTTATTCAGCCTGGTCTCATGAAATTTACGTGAGCATTGCAACGTTTTTGCAAAACTGAAATGTGCTTCATAAGATGTTTGGCAGCACTTTTCAAGTGAAATGTCCAGCAGGTGTTGCCAAAACGTGTGAAATGAGGTTGTAATCAAGGTTTTTAAGGTATTTTTAAATTTTTATTAAATGTACCTCTCTAACCTAAAACTTTACCCTAAACTTAATAAATAGTGTCCGAAATGAGAGTTTAACAAAACAGTCATCCTCACCCTTAACCAACACCAAACCTGATCCGATAGTGTTTTAAAATGCAGAAGTGAAATGAAAAGCACCTATGCTTCAGTAACTATGTCCTTTCGTGTCGCTTCTATGTCTCTTGTGTCACATATCAGCTTGGGTGTGTCTCAATCAGCTCCCTCGTTCAGGAGTCAGGGCACTGACCAGGGAGTCAGTCATTTTAAGAAGGGTAAAGCTGCAAGCATTGCTCCATAAAGGGGCGTGAGCTCCAAATCTCCATTGAAGATCTAGGGAACCCCAAACCTAATCCTTTCCCTAACCTTAACCGTGAGTGGAAGTGTCTCCCCCTTTTTTGAGTTGGCACAACCCCCTTTTGGAGTAACCCGCCCCCTTTTGGTGATCCCGTCCCAATTTGGAGGTTTCCAGCCTGCATCTATACCTACTGGATTTTAGGACTATCTCAATCACAACATCGCTCCACAACACTGAAACGTTCGCTCCCTAAAAAATTCCACAATGCACCATAAAATCCAGGGAGCATCGTTGCTTCCTTTCTTCCCTTACCAGAAACATCATCAGGTCTTCTGAAGTCTCTCAAGTCCTTTGAAGATGAGCACAAGTGTAAATATATGAAGGGAGCTGATTGAGACACACCCCTTGTGTTTTGAATCATGGTCCTCTGAGCCCAAGGTCCAACACAATATTCCAATCTGCCTAATATTGTGTAGGTCCCCCTCATGCCGCCAAAACAGCGCCAACCCACATCTCTGAATAGCATTCTGAGATGCTATTCTTCTCACCACAATTGTACAGATTGGTTATCTGAGTTACCGTAGACTTTGTCAGTTTGAACCAGTCTGGCCAATCTCTGTTGACCTCTCTCATCAACAAGGCATTTCCATCCGCATAATTGCTGCTCACTGGATGTTTTTTGCACCTTTCGGAATAAATTCTAGAGGCTGTTGTGCATGAAAATCCCAGGAGATCAGCAGTTACACAAATACTCAAACCAGCCCATAATAGAAGATTATTAGTTGAGGACTGAAATTTTAAAAGGGAATTAATATTAACTGAGTTACCCTTACTGGGCACTAGATAACTCACTGGGAGCTTTCCGTAAGTATAAGCACATAACCTATGCCCACTTACTAATGTATGATCAGACTCGCAGATTCAAGACACACAATCTCACTTTAGGGGTTGCACAGTCTAGTTGACACCATCGGCCTGAAGTCGATTACATGCCTGTAGGAAATACAGTGAATGTGTGAAGGCTGGTGGCTCTGCACTGTAAAGGAGCAGAGGCTCAAATATACAGTATGCGTGAGGTTCTGTCAGACTCAAATTAAAATACACACACACAGAATGCACTTCAGATATGGTGTTTGTTTACTGTGTCGCTCTACTCAGCAATGCCACGTGTCAACAACAATCTTACACATTTTCTGTATCTGTATTGCACATATGCAACATTGAATCAACACTAGTTGTCCAACAATGAGTTGGTCCAGTCACATTTTGTCTGACCCCAACAATTTATAATTTCAATATATGCTAGTCCTAATGTATCATTTTCATTATCTATAACTACTAGATCTGACAGAAAAATCTGCTAATTCTCTGAGGAATCTGTATAGGGCCCTGGGGGCCTATATACAGTAAGAGCAAAAGATGACAGAGTTTTTAATTATATTGAAAACTTTAACATTAAGCACTATCACTTCAAAATAATTAAATGTGTATCATGACCTCTAAGTAACAATAAGAACATGTAAATTGTAGCAACACCTCCTAGACCCTTCAGGTGTTACTCATGTTTATGACAATATCCTGTGGGAGTAGACTCATTTAAACAAATACTAGTAATAGTGGTGGTGGCATAGCGGGCTAAAGCACATAACTGTTAATCAGAAGGTCACTGGTTCGATCCCCACCACCACCACCATTGTGTCCTTGAGCAAGGCACTTAACTCCTGGTTGCTCCGTGGGGATTGTCCCTGTAATAAGTGTACTGTAAGTCGCTTTGGATAAAAGCGTCTGCCAAATGCATAAATATAAATGTAATACAACCCCAATTCTAAAAAAGTTGTTACAGTATGAAACATGCTAATAAACACAAAAAGTAGTGATTTCTAAATTATATTCACCCTTTGCCAAATTGAAAATACTACAAATACACACTATATAATGTTTTTACCTTGTGAATTTCATAGTTTTTTTTATGTTCATTAATTTCTAAAAAGTTGAGACAGGGGCAATTTGACGAGTTAAAATAACAAGGCAATATGAAACAGGAGATGTTAAACAACAAGGAGCCTCCAAAAACAGTCTAGTCCTTCAAGAGCAAGGATCATTCGAGACTTCAATCAATTTGCCAACAAATAATCCAGCACTTTGAGAACAATGTCCCCAAAGACTAATTAGAAAGATTTGGGGCATTTCACCCTCTACAGTGCACAATATAAAGATTCAAGGAATCTGGTCAAATCTCAGTGCGTAAAGGGCAAGACTAAAACCACTTCTGAATGTGCATGATCTCTGATCCCTCAAACATCACTTTCATAACAAACATCATTCATCTGTAACAGGGAGATTACTTTAGTAAACATTTGTTAGTCAACATCATTCACTGCTGCATCCACAGATGCAAGTTAAGACTTTACTATGCAAAGCAGAAGCCGTACATCATACATCAACACTGTCCAGAAGCACTTCTGACTTCTCTGGGCTCGGTCTCATCTTAGATGCAAAGTAAAACTGTGGAACCATGTTTTTTTGGTCTGATGAGTCATTTCAAATAGTTTTTGAAAAACACAGCCATTGTTTTCTCTGGGCCAAAGAGGAAAAGTGCCATCCAAGCTGTTATCAGCATTAGAACCAAAACCTAGTGTCTGTATGGGCCAGGGGTGTGTCAGTGCCAATGGCATAGGTTACTTGCACATATGTGAGGGCACCATTAATGCAGACAGATATGTAAAGATTTTGGAGCAGCATATACGGCCATCCAGCACTGTCTTTTCCAGGAACGTCCTGGCATTTTCAGCAGGATAACTTCAAACCACATACTGGCCGAATAAGCAGAGAGTGCGGGTGCTAGATTGGCCTGCCTGCAGTCCTGACAATCTCCAATTGAGAATGTGTTGTGCATTATGAAGTGCACAATATGGCAACAAAGATCCCATACAACTGTGCAGCCGAAGACCTGCATAATGGATGAATGGGGGAAAATTCCACTTTTAAAACTTAAAAATCTTGTGTCTTCTGTGCCTAAATGCTTAATAAGTGTTATTAAAAGAAATGTTGATGTTTCACAATGGTAAACACTTGACTGTCCCAACGTTTTGGAAGTGTGTTGCAATCATCTGATTTGAAATCACTGTACATAAAAAAATAAAAAATAAAAAAATAAAACATCATATGTTTATTTGTAGCGCTTTCAATGTAGCAGAGGGTGAATATAATTTACAAATCACTCCTTTTTGTTTTATTGTCATTTTTCATACTGTCCCAACTTCTTTGGGATTGGGGTTATACAGTATTTAATCTGATTTAAGACAGGTTTCTGTCAGAGCACCATGTACAGAGAAAAAGGACAAGCATATGTGTTTAATCATTCTGCGTGCTTAAGTTGGGGTACAAATTTATTTATTTTTTTATTTTATTTGTATTTTTTCAAAAAATATTACAGCTAACCTATTAGGCATGGTTATTATATGAAAAGCAAGAACATGTTTTATTCTGAATTTACGTGACATTTTTACTTCACACAACACTACAACTAATAGCAGATAAGATCATCCTTGTTTTCAGAACCGGAGTTAGTTGGGTAAAAGGTGGAAACGATTCTAACGGCATTGAACATGTTACTGGTTCCTGTAAAAATGTCCCGGATCATGCCCACTGAGTGGCGCTATCATACTGTTTTACACATTCTCTTCATGCACACTTATTCTTCAAATGCATACTTGAGACCATATTTTTTTTATCCATCCCTTTGATGACTGTTGTTAGCTTTTAAAGAGACAAACAGACTCTAGACATGGAGATAGCAGCAATTTATGCTGAGCCACTCTCAAATCAGACTACTGAAAGATTGTTTCTCTTTGACAGTGCTTCTGCATGTCTGAACAGCATGTGTTTGTGTAAAGGGGGTGTGGTGTGTCATGAGGCATGTAATATCCAGTTATAGTTTATGGTTCTTTTAAATAGCTTTCTACTGAGGATAACAACGTATCTCTTCTGTTTGGTATTTTAGATTTATGTATAACACGCAAAACCACCAAACACTGGTGTCAAATGAACCCTGACGTTAAATCTTTTAATTTGCTAATCCTTATGGGCAAGTCAAAAGATATCTTCATTTATCACTTTTAACCAGATGCCAGACTCCTTGAATAATGATTGTTGTATAACACTTGTGTAAGAAAAAAGAATGTCTGGCAGTGCTGATGTGATGATGCTGAAGTCTGTATTGCAAAGTAGCCATGACAAAGTACATGAAGCACTTGAAGTTGTGATCCTGATGTAAAGGGACAGTTCAACAAAAAATGACAATTCTGTCATTTTTAGTCACCCTCTTGTTGTTCAAAATCTGTATACTTTCTTGAGGTGTGATATTATCAGTGAAGCCGCCATATTGGAATTCAGCGCTGTCTACTGTGCAGTTTTTATTTGATTTGATAGTGACTGACTGAAATTTTGGTCTGTTCATCATACAAAGTATGACTTTAAAAGTCTTATTATGCATGGCCTATTTTAATGACATTTTTGGATGCTTTATTAAGTATTCAAATTAGTCACTGTCTACTCCTATTGCATTGAATTCAGCTAACAAGCCTTCATTAAATGATTTCCTATTGTGTTAACTGTGTGGTCATCTTAATAACTATCATGCCATTTTGGGGTGTGTGATTTTTCTAATTAAATCACCTGAGTGGAATTCTCTTAGAATATTATATTTTCTTAAATTCTGAGATTTTTAGTCAGTTTACTTATTTTTTATGTAATTCCACTCATAACTCTAAAATCTGCTTGTAAGTACAAGTCCTAATCTCCATTGTAATGGGTGGATGATCCTCTCAATGCTGAAAAGTATCTTTGAAAAATCAAGGTGGATTGGGGGTTGAGGATTAGCAGCTCTTACTTTTCCTCTTGCTCTTACTAACTTTTTAACTCTTCTTTTGGACCCAAACCCACAAGGACAACAACTTTGTTCATTACAAACTGGCATACTAAAGTTGTGCTCTATACATGGTAAAAGACCAACAGCAGACAAAAGTCCCTGGAGTTGATTTTACAAGTACTTCTAGAGGATCCCATTATAAATAATCTAGCTGCATTATTCTGTTTGGTGGCCCACATATTTATAGTCTTTTTGAATCCCATATATAAGTGAACACAGATATAGGTGGGTGCAGATCTTGCATTTTTTTTGGTTTTCCTTTTTTTTTTTTTTTTTACAATATTCAACTCCAACTAATTATTCTAACACAACCACATTGACACAATATGTTGTATCTTTATTCCACCACAAGGTGGCACCCTTAGAACATAATGTTGATACTAATATTATAAATAAGAATGTTTAATCTTAAAACATTGACATTGATCAAAATGTATTTCAAATGTTATTATATTATGTAAATTGTTTTTGAAGAACACCAGGGAAGAGGCGGAGGGAGACAGAGCTATCTATATGCCATTTACACGTTTTCACCATACTTAAAAAGTAAATGCTTCATAATAATATTTATGTTTTAAATCAGTACATTTAAAACAGAAAGTTTCAAGAGCCAAGGCTTTTTTGATATACAGTTTGCTGTCATACAAAACATACAATGTCTTATCACCTAGCTTATCTTTTGATTGCCAAACAATTTTTTATGTCTGGCTTGTCAGGACCAAGTTGTTTAATGGCCAATTGGCAATAGAAATGACATATTGTTACACACACATTCATCGATAGTGCCTGACATGTTTGTGATCTGTCACACTGCTGACGCACACTAATACTAAAGTTACCTTTGGTTTTGCACAAAATTTATGGGCAAATAAATTTCTGACCCAATTGGTCTCAATAAGGGCGCGTTGCAGTACCATATTTGACCACAGATTTCAATGGAAAAACTCTGGGGTGCCGTGGAGTTCGGGAGGGCAGCAGACTCTGCCCCACATGCTTGAATATTTATATCAATGTAACAGAGTTTTCAGCTACTTTACGACTTTTGAAATTGTGTAAAAATCTATACTAGACCTACTTTTAAATACATATGTCAGTGTAAAGGTATTGGGATCTTGGCGTGGGAAAGGAGGAATTGGGAACAGTGAACTTCAATAAGGTTCCTTCTATTGTTCTATTTCAAACAAACAAACAAAAAAATACACACTCTTCACAACAATTTCATGCCATACAGGCTCAGCGGGTATGTGTTCGGGTTTCTCCCCAATACTGGCATCTAGCTGGCTTTTAACTCCACTCTCACTACAATGACAAACAGCTGATAGAGACAATCATTGACAGGCGATGATCCTTACTGTTCTCATCTCCTGATATCACTCTCCATTCACAAGCTGGCGGTCCACCCCCACTACCACATACCCCCACCGCCCAACTCAGGCCAAGGAGCCATCCAACCTGCCCAGATCCCCCAACCAACCCTGTGTAAACCACCAAAAGCGCAGCTTTCATCTGTATAAAAGCCTGTTGGCACAGCTCCGTCCACTAAACCGGGTCTGGGGCTCCCTTTCTAGTGAGATCATTCAGTGGGCTTGTGACGTCTGAATAATGAGGCACAAACCTTCTATAGTAGCCAGCCCCATGAACTGTCTCAGCTACTTTTAAGTCTTGGTCTCGGGCAGGCCGCAATTGCTGCGGTCTTATCAATTTAGAGATGCAAATGCCAATGACACAAGTGTAACTCTAGACTACGTACCTCCACCCATCCAATTGCACACTTCTTGGGGATTGCAGTGAGTCCCACCCACTGCAACGACCTCAGAACCACCCTGAGATGCTGCATAAACTGCTGAAAATCATTACTGTATATAATGATGCCATCCAGATAGGCAGCAGCGTACACAGAGTGTGGTCTGAGGACTCGGTCCATAAGGTGCTGAAATGTAGCCGGGGCACCAAACAAAGCGAACGGAAGGGTCACGAATTGGTTTAAGCCAAACAATGTGGAAAAGGTGGTTTTCTCATGGGACATTGGTGTGAAGGGGATCTGCCAATATCCCATTGTCAAATCCAATGTCTAATAAAAACGAGCCGTGCCCAACTGATCAAGCAGTGTGTCAATACGAGGCATTGGATTTGTGTCAAATTTAGACACCGCGTTGATCTTTCTGTAAACCACACAGAACCAGACCGAGCCATCGCTCTTCAGAACTAGCACCACCGGTCTGGCCCAGTCACTGTGGGATTCTTCTATTACCCCCATATCAAGTATGGCCTTTAATTCTTCCAAACTATCTTTTATTGTGTTTGGGTAATCGGCAGGGGTGGAAAGAGTACTGATCATACAAAATCACACTCAAGTAGAAGTACTGTTACTTCCCGAAAAGAAATTGTATGAGTAGAGTAAAAGTAGCTGTCCTAAAAACGACTCCAGTAAGAGTAAAAGAGTAGCTAATTTAAAAGTACTCATGAGTAGTGAGTATTGAGTATCGAGTTGCAAATCATATGCCCCATTATAATGAACACTGTATGCCAGCTTTTAAAATACATCACTTATCTATGATAAACACTAGGGATGTGCACGAGTAGTTGAAAATTTCAATATTCGTTATGCAATAATTATTCAAATAGTAAAAATACTATTTGAATTTCGCAAAGATGTGCTTTGCTGGCCATATTTACAGTGAGATGCATGTTAAATCCAGAACACACAAACTAGAACGGGCAGTTATAACAGAATGCACTGGGTGGCGTTGTTGAGTGTTGACACAAGTTGATCACATTTGTTGAGCAAACAGTTCTGTTCTGGTTAAAAAAAGCGGGTTATTGTGAGAATGTGGCTTACTGTGAGAAAGCTGGGTTCCTGTTTAAATGTACTGGATATGCAGTGTACAATTTACTCTCGTATATGTGCAGCTCATCAGAAAGCAGCGTGCCCCGTAGCAACGTAATCCCTGCAATGCTTCTGTAAACAACAGACATGGCATCTGAGAAAGACTATGCTAGCTGAGGTAAGGGACATTCCATAATTTAAACTGGTGTGAATAAACAAGTATAGTTTACTGAGCTTGTTTTTCTCAACAAAAACATGACATGAGATACAATATTAACATGATAACTATTATATCCAAAGTGTATATACTCGTCCTGTATGTTAACTGCATCAGTCTACTTCATTAGCGGTTTCTTTTTCTTCAATTTGCGTGAGCTTAAATGCTTTCGTTCTATTTTTAATTTTTTTGTATTTACGCATTGCTTGTTGAAATATAAAGATAAAAAACACAGGTTCCCCGTCTGTCACTCAGACAACGTTGTGTCACTGAGTTGACACTAGGGGTCGCTCCTGCGGAGCACGGCCATCTCTGATTTTGAGAAAAGGCCACTGAGAATTGGCGTGTGGAATTTGCATGCCACTCCCCCGGACATACAGGTATAAAAGGAGTGACGCTGCAAATACACATCAGATATCTTTTTCGGAGCCAAGAGAGCAGTCATAGAGCTGAATTCCTCTGCTGTTCCAGTCATCTCTGCAAGCTGTTGGCTTTACGGCGCTTTTCAGCGGTCCTCCCCCTCGCATACTACGTTGTGCTGAGCATACACCCCTGGGCGCTTCAGCAGCTGATGAAAGAGTTACGGAGTGAATAACTTCGTTTATATATATACATTATATATATATATATAAAAACATTAAAAGAGTGGCACAAACGGTGAAGCGTCTTTTTCAAGATGTCTTTCCGTTTGTGTGTGTTTCCTGGTTGCGGTCGTTCTCTCTCCCCGTCTGATGGCCACGATCGTTGCCTCTTGTGCCTGGGTGCTACCCACGCAGAGTCAACGTTCGTGGATGGTTCATGCTCTCACTGCGAGAGCATGCCCATGGCTACGCTGCGGTCGCGCCTCGCACTCGTAAGAGCGCGGGGCACCCCAGCCGCTCCCCGACTCGGTCCTTCTACCTACAGGTATGAGGCGGTGTCGGCTAGCGCTGGGGGCGATATGGGGACCTCAGTGGGAGCCTCTCCGCCGGGTACAACCCCACGGACCTCCCACTCCCGCCACGCTCGTATGCTCCAACCGAGCGCTGGGGCGCGGTTGCCGGCTCGCTTCATAGCAGAACCGCGATCACGTTCGGAGCGCCTGACGACGATGAGATTTTGATCGCAGCAACGGAGAGCGGGACCTGACGCTGAAGACTCGGCTGAGCTCCCACCCTCGGGTGCGGCGGCTCAGTCGCAGGCTGACGCGGAGCTGACAGCCATGCTTGCCCGGGCAGCCGCGAGTGTCGGGCTGGAGTGGAATCCTCCACCCCCCCGAACCCTCGCGGCTCGACGATTGGTTCCTGGGGCCGGAGCACCGCTTACGGCCACGCTCCGCCCCCGTTCCTTTCTTCCCGGAGGAGCTTACGTGCTCGTGGCGCGCCTTTCACTGCCCGCACGCGAGCGGTAAGCTCCTCCGCTCTCACTACCCTCGACGGCGGGACGGCAAGGGGCTACACGGCGATTTCCCCAGGTGGACCAAGCGGTTGCGGTGCACTTATGCCCGCAAAACGCCTCCACCTGGCGGAACCGCCCGACGCTTCTGTACAGGGCCTGTAGGCTGACGTCGTCTCTGATGGCTAAAGCCTACAGCGCTGCTGGACACGCCGCCACCGCCTTACATGCCATGGCACTCCTGCAGGTGCACCAAGCCAAGGCACTTAGAGAACTACACGAGGGTAGTCCTGACCCGGGTCTAATGCAGGAGCTGCGTTCGGGGACCGACTTTGCCCTCCGGGCAACGAAGGTCACGGCGCGGGCTCTCGGGCAGGCGATGTCCACCTTGGTGGTCCAGGAGTGCCACCTATGGTTCAACCTGGTCGAGTCGCGAGAGGCTGACAAGGTACATTTCCTTGACGCCCCCATCTCCCAGGTTGGGCTGTTTGGCGACACCGTTGGAGACTTCGCCCGGCAGTTCACAACGGTAAGGAGGCAGACGGAGGCTATACAGCACATCCTGCCCAGGCGGCGCTATAGGCCCCGCACCCCGTCTGCTCGTCGCCCAGCGTGTCCCCCTGCGGTACCAACACCAGCCCCGCCACAGCCCGCCCCTCGGGGCCGGCCCCGGCACGGAGCTACCCGCAGGACGGCGATGCCTCATGGCCGGCCGCCAAGAACCCTAAGAAGGCTTCGAAGCACCCCTGAGACAGGCATCTCTGGGACTCAGGGAACTGCACTTCGGGAGCTGGTAAGCAGACCACTCCCTCCCCCGCCGGAGGGGCGGGTGGAGAATCCTTATTTCCTTTTGAAATTTATTTCATCGCACACCCAACGGGATGCGGTACCCACATTTTCAAAAAAAGAGCAGTTTCCTCAGCCCCTGGGCTCCACTTCCGGTCTCCCCGGCCGTCATTATCACGACTGCCTGCCACCGGTTATTTTTGGTAGGTACAGCGCCCTGGAACCGGGTCTTCCGCTTCCACGCGTCCAGCCGCGGCACAACCCCGCCCCCAAGCCGACGGTCTCCGCGGGCCACGAGGACGAAATTCTTCCTCCCCCGTCCCAGGCTGTTCCAGGAGCAGTCACAAGGAGACAGGTAAGTGTTTCGATGTCCCTAGACTCAGCACCCCGGGCTCCGCCCTGTCGCGAGGCCCCGCCTGCCAGTACATCCGACACTATAGTCCCCTTGGTCCCTCTCGCTCGGAGTTTGGGGGCGTGGCTCGCGCTCCCCAATCCGTCGCGTTGGTTGACCAGGACAGTCCAACTCGGCTATGCGATTCAGTTCGCCAAGCGCCCGCCCAGGTTCAACGGCGTCCGCCCCACCACGGTGAGAGGTGAGAACGCCGCTGCCTTGCCTGCGGAAATCGCCTCCCTTCTACAGAAGGGCGCGATAGAGCCTGTCCCTCCAGCCGAGATGAAGAAGGGGTTTTACAGCCCCTACTTCATCGTACCCAAAAAAGGTGGCGGGTTGCGGCCAATCCTCGACCTGCGAGTTATGAACTGGGCTCTGCACAGACTCCCGTTCAAGATGCTTAAACAGAGACACATTCTAGCGAGCGTCCGGCATTTGGATTGGTTCGCGGCGGTAGACCTGAAGGACACGTACTTTCATGTCTCGATCCTTCCCCGGCACAGACCCTTTCTCCGGTTTGCCTTCGAGGGTCAGGCATATCAGTACAAAGTCCTCCCCTTCGGCCTGTCCCTGTCCCCTCGCACCTTCACGAAGGTCGCAGAGGCAGCCCTTGCCCCACTGAGGGAAGCGGGCGTCCGCGTCATCAACTATCTCGACGACTGGCTAATCTTAACTCACTCGCGAGACATGTTGTGTGCTCACAGGGACTTTGGGCTCAGGCACCTCAGCCGCTTGGGGCTTCGGGTCAACTGGGAAAAGAGCAAGCTCATCCCGGTTCAGAGCATCTCTTTTCTCGGTATGGAGTTGGACTCTGTCTCAATGTTGGCGCGTCTCACCAGCGAGCGGGCACATTCAGTGCTGAGCTGTCTGCATACGTTCAGACAGAACACGTTGGTCCCACTGAAATCCTTTCAGAGGCTCCTGGGGCATATGGCATCATCAGCCACGGTTACACCGCTTGGTTTGATGCATATGAGACCACTCCAGCACTGGATGCAGACCCGAGTCGAGAGATGAGCATGGCGCCACAGCACACACCGCGTCCTTGTCACGCAGACGTGTTGCCGTTCTCTCAGCCCCTGGTCAGACCTAGCGTTCCTACGGGCAGGAGTTCCCCTAGGCCAGGTCTCCAGGCACGTCATGGTTACGACAGATGCCTCCCAACGGGACTGGGGTGCCGTGTGCAGTGGGCACTCAGTCGCCGGCCCTTGGACGGGCCCGCGACTGTATTGGCACATCAACTGCCTTGAGTTGCTGGCAGTACTACTTGCCCTGAGGAGGCTTTTGCCGTTGATCCGGGGCAAGCACGTGTTGCTCCGGACGGACAACACAGCCGCGGCGGCGTATATCAACCGCCAAGGCGGTCTACGCTCTCGCCGCTTGTCACAACTTGCCCGCCGTCTCCTCCTTTGGAGTCAGCACTGACTCAAGTCGCTGCGGGCCACTCACATCCCAGGTTACCTCAACAGCACAGCGGACACGCTGTCGCGGCAGGTTACATCCAGGGGAGAGTGGAGGCTCCACCTCCAGGTGGTTCAGCTGATCTGGAGTCGATTCGGCCAAGCACAGGTAGACCTGTTTGCTTCCCCGGAATCCTCCCATTGCCCACTTTGGTACTCTCTGACCGAGGCCCCCCTCGGCACAGATGCCCTGGCACACAGCTGGCCCCCGGGGCTTCACAAGTATGCGTTTTCCCCCAGTGAGCCTACTTGCACAGATGTTGTGCAAAGTCAGGGAGGACAGGGAGCAGGTCCTCTTAGTGGCCCCTTATTGGCCCTCCCGGATTTGGTTCTCGGACCTCACGCTCGTCGTGACAACCCCCCCCTGGCGATTTCCCCTGAGGAAGGACCTTCTTTCTCAGGGTCAGGGCACCATCTGGCACCCGCGACCAGACCTCTGGAATCTCCATGTCTGGCCCTTGGATGGGACGCGGTAGACTTAGGTGGCCTACCACCAGCGGTGGTAGACACGATCACTCAGGCGAGAGCCCCCTCAACGAGGCGTCTTTACGGCCTGAAGTGGCGTCTGTTTGCTCAGTGGTGTTCTTCCCGTGGTGAAGACCTCCAGAGATGCGCAGTTGGATCAGTGCTTTCCTTTCTGCAGGAAAGGTTGGAGGGACGGCTGTCCCCCTCCACCTTGCAGGTGTATGTAGCCGCTATATCGGCACATCACGATGCAGTGGAAGGTAAGTATTTAGGGAAGCACGATTTGATCATCAGGTTCCTGAGAGGCGCGAGGAGGTTAAACCCCCCCCAGGCCGCACCTCGCTCCCTCATGGGACCTCTCTGTGGTCCTTCGGGGCCTTCGGGGAGCTCCCTTCGAGCCCCTTGAGTCAGCAGAGCTAAAGGCACTCTCTCTGAAGACCACCCTCCTGATGGCGCTCACCTCCATCAAGAGGGTAGGGGACCTGCAGGCGTTCTCTGTTAGCGAACTGTGCCTAGAGTTCGGTCCGGCTTACTCTCACGTCATCCTGAGACCCCGACCGCGCTATGTTCCCAAGGTTACCACGACCCCCTTTAGGGATCAAGTGGTGAACCTGCAAGCGCTGCCCCTGGAGGAGGCAGACCCAACCTTTACGTTGCTGTGTCCGGTTCGTGCTCTTCGCATCTACTTGGACCGCACGCAGAGCTTTAGAAGCTCCGAGCAGCTCTTTGTTTGCTTTGGTGGACAGCGGAAGGGAAGCGCTGTCTCCAAACAGAGGATCACCCACTGGGTCGTCGATGCCATCACGATGGCATACCATGCCCAGCACGTGCCGCCCCCTGCTGGCCTACGAGCCCATTCTACCAGGGGTGTTGCGGCTTCATGGGCGTTGTCCCATGGTGCCTCTCTAGCAGACATATGTAGAGCCGCGGGTTGGGCAACACCTAACACCTTTGCAAGGTTCTATAACCTCAGGGTTGAGCCAGTTTCGTCCCGTGTGTTATCAGGTGACACAAACAGGTAAGTTCGAGTCAGCTGGCCGGGTGTATCGCTTGTGCATAGCGCCTTTCCCCTCCCTTGAGGTGAAGACGTGCGCTCTTTCCCCAGTTGCGTTCGCAGGAAGTGTGAACCCTGGACGTTCTTCCTCCCTAGCCTAACGGCTGTCTTCGGAGAGGCTCACTGCCACCCCGGTACGGGCGTCACTAGGCCCCCGTACTGAGGTAAGTGCTCCACATGTGCTGGTTGCCCCCTTCGGCAACCCCGTGTGATGTATATCCCGCAAAATGGTTTCGCTACCGGCAAACCGCGTCTTCCTTGGACAGAGGGCCCTCTGCCCTGGGTCGCCGTGTTTGTAGTAACCCCTCCCCACCTTTGGGTAGGGTCTACCACGGCACCGTTCCACACGATGTGCTTCCGCTGCTAGCCGGTAAGACCGTGTGTGTATTCCACCTAAACCCCCCCCTCGGGGCCGGGTGTGGTCTCCGCGGTGTCCTCCTCTTTGGAGGGACACCCCCCAGCTTGGACCATTTATATTTGGCCCCCAGCCGAACGATTGCGTTTCTTTTACAGGGGAGAAAAATAGAGAGAAGGCCCCGGCTGGGCCAGCCAGTCCTTATACTTCTGAGCAGTTAGCTGTTCCCCCTAGGTGCAGGGGACCGCTTCATGCCTGCCAGTGTGTTGAGGGTAGTTATGCGACGGCTTGCTGCGCTGGCTACGAGGCACACGGAGGTTTGCCCGTCTCGCACCGCTTGTCTGCGTAAAACGGTTCAGCTCTGTGGCGTTTTCCATGGGACCCCTAGTGTCAACTCAGCGACACAACGTCGACTGAGTGACAGACGGGAAACGTCTCGGTTACTGACGTAACCTCCGTTCCCTGATGGAGTGAACGAGACGTTGTGTTCCCGCTAGCCACAATACTGAACCATCCACTTAAAGTGCCGGGTCTTTGGCTCGGCTCCTCAATGCGATACCTGATGTGTATTTGCAGCGTCACTCCTTTTATACCCGTATGTCCGGGGGAGTGGCATGCAAATTCCACACGCCAATTCTCATTGGCCTTTTCTCAAAATCAGAGATGGCCGTGCTCCGCAGGAGCGACCCCTAGTGTCAACTCAGTGACACAACGTCTCGTTCCCTCCATCAGGGAACGGAGGTTACGTCAGTAACCGAGACGATATGATATGATGTAAGCTAGTTTTGAATATAATTTGTAGCTTGTTTTTTTTTAATGGTGATGCAACTTTAATGACAACATTTTTTTTTACGTCTCTTTCTCATTAAATAAAAGAATATTAGTTTTAATGAGCTTAAATGTTCGAACACCAAATGATTAACAAATGCCCATCCCTTATGAACACTACTTGAATCTGATTCCAAAAAATAATAAGGAGACATGATAACAGTAATGAAGATTAAAACGTTTTTTTTTCAATACACTGATCACCATTTTAAATCGTAATGTATGAAACAATTATATTAAAATCAGTTTAAGTGTAGGGTCTAAATTTCCCTTTATGCAGACAGAGCATTAAGGGAATGAGCAAATGAGCAAATGAGAATTTTTTTTTCAAAACAATGCAAATAAATGCTAAATAAGCAGGATCACTTGGCACGTCATATCCTGCAGAAAAGAGGTAGAGCAGGCATGAGAAAAGTGGTATGGTACAGGGGCTACATCACGCTTAAATAATTCAACCAAAAATAAAAAGTCTCTCATCATTTACACATCCTCATGCCATCCCAGATGTGTATTACTTATTTTCTTTTGCAGAACACAAATTAAGATTTTTGGAAGAATATCTTGGCTCTTTTGGTCCATAAAATGAAAGTGAATCTGTGCTAAAATATTGAAGCTCATAAAATCACATAAATAGGCATAAAAATAGTCTAATCCATGTGGCTCCAGTGGTTTAATCCATGTCTTAAGAAGTGATATGAAAGATGTGGTGAGAAACAGAAATTTTTTACTATTAATTCTCTTCCCTGCTCAGTGAACCTCCACTTTAAATTTTACATTGTTCTTCTTGTGTTTTTGGTGATTCACTTTCTTCATGCATATCACCTACTGGGCAGAGAGAAGAATTTATAGCAAAAAATGACTTAAATATTGATCTGTTACTCACCCACACTTAACATATCAATTCTGACTTTAGACTAAACGACTGTGTTTGCATTAAATCCTCACCAAGACGGGCATGAGTGGAATTATAAAGTGTATTTGATCATTTAGGCGCATTCACGCTCTCGGAGCACACGTGGATGTAAAGTGTAAAAAAGGCTATAGTTACTAACCTCTCTCTAAAATCTCCCCCTCTGTATTTTGAGGCACATGCACACACACAGCACCTTGCCTGAGCCAATCAGCGTCCAGAAACCTTGTCCAGGTGATCTCCCCCGCCCTCACAGAGACAGTATTAACAGTGCAGCGGAACACGGAGACTGACGCTGAAGCTAAAGCAGTATAAACTGTTTATATAGCGCATTTCGGACGAAGTGTTGTGCGTGAATGCAAAAGTTTGTAATCCTTAATTATACAGTCTACGAGGACTGTAGTCGCTCTGGGAAACAAGTTATTATGATGTAACGATATACCATAGAGATGTATGTGTATTCCCAATTGTTTATTCATGTCACACTCTAGCTCGTATGTCTGTTTACATAACTTTATTATTGTCCGCACTAGAGTTACACTTGCTTTATTATTACATGTTATGTTATAGTTTGAAGTGAAGTTTGCTGTATTTTTTTCTATATTTAATGGGAGAATTGTTGTGAACAACTTATTACGCGCATGCGCTCTCATAACCCCGACACAGCGGCGCCATACAAGCTTCGCAGCCTTAAAGGTGTCAGATTACAGCTGTGCGTGGCATATAACATAAAGGTTACAGCCTACCTTACATTTGCTTTCAGTTTATTCTAATAATGTGCCTGTTTAATTATTAATGTTATTTTATCGTGCTACATTATTGCTCATATGTTTAATTGTTGTAATTATTATTGTGTATATTCATGTTTATGTTACTGTTTATTTTATAGAAAACCACAACCATACAAGCCAGTCTGTTGAGTGGTGACAATAAATGGGTTATTCCCAGAAAGTTATTGCATCTTCGTTTTCGTCTCTAATCGGACAGTCTTTGGTGGGTCAGCACCCTGAGCTGGCAACTTGTGTCTTATAAGTGCTAACAATTAAAAGCATTTTTTCATGGTCCTTCGAGCCGGATCCTGGACTTACCAAAGCGATAGAAGATGTCACAATATGAGGAGGATGAGCCAACTGTGCGAGTCAGGAGGAAGACTGTCCTTCCCGCACGTTATGACGAGTATGATCTCACTGGCTTCACCCTCTTTAATCCTGTTTCAGAACCCATGTCACCACTCACTCATTCAACCAGACTGGCAGAGGAAGGCGCAACTGGCTCTACTCCACTGCTACCAGGTCATAAAGCTGACAGTCCGCTACAGTGGTCTGATGAGGAGGGTGAATCTGCATCAGACATCATAAGGAGAGAGCATAAGGATCTCTGCAAAGTCCTGCAAATGTTACAGCAGGAAAGGGGCACAGCTCAGAGCTCAAATGACCAATATGCAAAGGAGCTTTCTCAGCTTAAGCAGCAAATGAGGCAGCTGCAAATTCAGATGGAGCATCAACGTCCTGAAAGTCAGCCCCTTTCACCTGCCACCCCTACAAGGCAGTATAGCTCCAGTCGTCCTATACCTGCACCACGCTTCCAGCCACAAGCACGTTATGATGAACCGCGCTTCAGACCTGTACCAGCTCCGCGCTTCAAACCGCAAAAGGAGTATCAGACTGAGGACAAGCTTCAAAGTCCTCCACACCACTCAACTCCAGCATCGACCTCCAATATTAAACAGAGCTCTTCTTACCACTTTAGGCCACAAGGTTTTCAGAGATCAGAGGCACATTACTCCCACAGACAAGAATACTTAAATCCTCCATACTGGGTCTCTCAAGATACCACAAAGCATCCACAAATGCCATGCCGGTCACTTACGCCATCACCTCCCCCTGAAATAGAACTGATGTATCGAGGTCCAACCCCTAAGATCCCTGACTTTATACATCCACACCCAAGAGAGTTCTCACGACTAAAAATTGCTCTGGAAAATATCCTCCCAGCTAAGGCGACAGAAAGATTCAAATTCCAGATACTGATGGACCATCTGAAATTAGAGGAGGCTGTGTTAATTGCTGACTCATACTGCCATTCGCAACACCCTTACACAAGGACGATGGCTGCTTTAGATCAGCAGTATGGTCAGCCACATCAACTAGCTCTGCAACGGATTGCAGAGTTAATGGACGGTACAAATATAGCTAGTGGAGACCAGAAGGCCTTTAGACTTTTTGCTCTCAAGGTCCGTTCTCTGGTTGGCATGCTGGAACAATTAGGCAAGACAGGCAATTTCGAGTTACAGTGTGGGTCTCATGTGTCTCGGCTGCTTGGGAAGCTTCCGTATGACCTCAGATCAGGGTTTCGGAGGTTTGCACATCCACATTATGTGCCCATACCTACACTTCTGGATTTTGCAGAATGGCTGGAGTTTGAAATCCATGTTCAAGAGGACACTACAAGGTTTGCAAGCAATCAACATAAAGGGTCCTTAACACGAACAAGAGAGACTATCAGAGACTCTAAGCCAGCCGTTAAACGCACCACAATCTTTCTGAGCACAGAGAAGCGATTTCTGAGTCTACGCTATCTGCTTCACCATTTAAGACTTCTCTAAAACCCTACTACACCTACTGTGACAACAGTAAGCACTCCCTCAACAACTGTACCAACTTCAAGCTGCTTACTAAAGATCAAAAACGAAGTTGGGTCAAAGACAACAACAGATGTTGGCGCTCTGGTAGAACTCATAAGTCAGCAGAATGTAACCTAAAAATGTGATGCAGACAGTGCAACAGCCGACACCTCATGGCTCTGCATGACATCAGTTCTGGGAAGCCTGATAATCCAAAGCCTGTTCACGATGACACTGCTGATACCAACACCTGTCTGCTCAACACTATGAATGAGATTCTCCTGATTCATAAGCCGCCTACCAGTCGGAAAGTTGTACTTAAAATCATCAAAGTGATTCTCAGAAATGGAAAGAGGAAAATGGATGCATATGTAATTCAGGATGATGGATCTGAGAGAACTATCCTCCTCCACAATGCAGCTCAGCAGTTGGGCCTCAAAGGTCAGCCTGAAGACCTTCCCCTTCGAACAGTCAGGCAGGAGTTTCAAGTTCTCGAGGTGCAGCAATCTCATTTACAATCTCCCCAATGGCTCAGCCCACTAAACAGTATTGCATCAAAGGTGCTTTCACTGCTCAACAGCTAAGTTTAGCAGAACACTCACACCCAGTGAAGAATCTGAAGAAGAGATATCAACACCTTAAAGGGCTTCCACTGTATGATTTTGAAGCAGTCTTCCCCGTGCTGCTCATTGGATCCGATTACCCCCATCTGATCACTCCCATAGAACCAGTAAGGCTGGGCCCTCCAGGGGGGCCAGCAGCTATAAAGACACGTCTTGGCTGGACATTACAGGGCCCGGTCCAACATTTACAGGAGGAGAGGACTGAACAGCACTGTCTCTTCACTTCAGTCTCGTCCCCAGAATCAGATCTCTACAAGCGAGTGGAGAAGTTATGGCAGATGGACGTACTGCCCTGGCGCAACTAAAATATTTGCATCAGATCCAGACTGGACCAGGAGGCGGTGGAACTCTTATAAAGGAAGAAAATCAGGGTTGAGATGGATGGTGTCAAGTGGTATGCGACCACTCTCTTGCGTGTCAAGAACATGCCTGAACTCAGAGCACCCAAAGAGGCAGTCTTATCACAGCTGAGGGCCACTGAAAAGAGACTGAGAAAAAATCCAGAGCAAGCAGCCGCTTATACTGCAGAGATTTCAATACTGGAACAAGCAGGTTATGTTAGCAAATTGCCACAGAATGCTGAGACAGATCCTTCCTGCTCCTGGTACATCCCACATCACATGGTGCAGCACAATGGGAAGAATAGGATAGTTTTCAACTGCTTGTTCCAATATCACGGACAAAACTTGAATGAGCTTCTGCTCCCAGGACCAGTTTTGGGACCATCCCTACTTGCTATGCTACTCAGATTTAGGGAACATTCAGTGGCAGTCAGCAGTGACATCAAGGGGATGTTCCACCAAATTCGACTACTTCCAGAAGACAAACCACTCTTACATTTCATCTGGAGAGACTTAAACATACATGAACAACCCAGAGTGTATGAATGGCAAGTCCTCCCGTTCGGCACTACCTGCAGCCCCTGCTGTGCCGTATTTGCATTACAGAAAAACGTCCTTGATCATAGCCAGCCTGGAGATGATGTCTGCAATTCGGTACTGAAATCCTTTTATGTAGACAACTGCCTACAAAGCTTCACTTCAGCAGAAGAAGCAAAGTGTTTCGTTGACAGAATAAGGAACCTGCTGGCAGATGGAGGCTTCGAGCTGAGGCAGTGGTACAGCAATGCCCCTTCAACTATAAGTCACCTGCCTCACAATGCCAGATTGGACAGTGCAGAACTCAGGATTTCACAAGGCCAAAAAGACACCCAGGAATCGACATTGGGGCTCCTCTGGAATCATCAATCTGACACAATCTCCTACAAATACCGTGCCAAGGACAGTAGTGAGACTACCATGCATAACATATACAGAATCCTAGCCAGCCAGTATGGGCTACCTCATCCCTTATACCACTCGCGCCAAGATCCTCGTACAACGCCTGTGGGACAAAAAACGGGATTGGGATGATCCACACTTGCCCACAGATCTACTACAAACCTGGATTGAATGGGAGGAGGAGCTACCAGCCCTACAGAATATCATTCTTCCTCGGTTTTACTGTAGCCCCACCAAGGACACAGAAACAAGCTTTAGAGACATACACGTTTTCTGTGATGCTTCTGAACGTGCCTATGGCTCTGTGGCATATCTGCGAACAGAGGATCAACATGGGCAAACAGAGGTAGCCTTCTTAACAGCAAGATCACGTGTAGCACCAAAGAAACAATAATCTGTTCCCCGACTGGAACTGTGCGCTGCACTGACAGGAGCTCAACTTGCCAAAGTACTCGGCAACGAGTTGAACCTGCCCATATGACAAACGATCTTGTGGACTGATTCCACCACAGTCCTCACATGGTTACAATCAGACTCTTGCCGATTCAAAGTATTCGTTGGTACTCGGGTAGCAGAAATCCAGGACCTTACAGAACAACACAGCTAGCGATATGTACCCTCCGCAAATAATCCAGCCGATGACATCACTCGGGGAATGAGTCTGCGAGAACTTAGCCCGAGAAGACGCTGGTGCCAAGGACCGCCTTTCTTAAAAGATCCAGCCAATCTGTGGCCCGAATGCCCCAGTCCAGTTGATATAGACAATAATGAACTTCGCAAGACTGGTTCCAGTACTCTGGTCTGCTTCACCTCCTCTGATTTCAGTCAGTTTAAGACCCTCGAGGAGCTAATCGAGTCCACGGCCCTTCAAGAGGCCGCTAATGGTGAGCCCACAGCCAATGACTACAGAAGTGACGAGATATAGTACTGGATCCAAAGCACCCCATCACTAAACTTATCATCCAAAGTTATGACTCCAAACTTTGTCATCCAGGTCCTGAGAGGGTGTTCGCTGAACTCCGCCGTAAATATTGGGTTCTACGTGGTAGAGAGGCCATCAAGCATCTGCAGCGAGAGTGTGTGCAGTGCCAAAAATGGAGGGAAAAACCAGAGGTACCTAAAATGGCGGACCTCCCCCCAGCGAGACTACGTCTTTTCAAGCCCACCTTTTACTCCACTGGCGTGGACTGTTTTGGTCCCTATACCGCCAAAGTGGGTCGACACAGTGAAAATTAATGGGGAATAATATTCAAATGTCTTACCACCAGAGCAGTATACATCAACATCCTGCATAGTCTGGAAGCCGACTCCTTCCTTATGGCTCTCAGACGGTTCATGGCTAGACGAGGGAACCCCATGAGCTCTTGTCAGATCAAGGCATAAACTTCAGAGGAGGTGAAAGAGAGCTAAAGGAAGCTTTTACAGCTCTTGCTCCAGATCTGCAGAGACAATTGGCTAAACGGCAAATTTAATTCCATTTCAACCCTCCTAGCTCACCACACTTTGGAGGTTGTTGGGAGCGAGAAATTCGCTCCTTAAAAAACACACTGATGGTGACTCTAGGAACTCAATCAGTGACTTTTGAGGTCCTTCAAACCGTGCTGGTGGAGATTGAAGGAATCTTGAACTCTGAACCACTGGGATATACATCATCTGATGTTTCTGATCCTGACCCCATTACGCCAAATTGTCTCCTAATGGGGCGGCCAGATGCTTCACTCCCCCTGACAGTGTATCCCCAGTCTGAGCTGATCAGCCGACGGCGATGGCGTCACAGCCAAATCCTTGCGGACCAATTCTGGAGACATTACCTCAAATTCTACCTCCTGGGTCTTCAGAACCGTGGGAAATGGCAAAAGGACACTCCAGATATCCAGGTTGGCACTACTGTGTTGATCATCGATCCTCAACTACCCAGAGCTCTCTGGCCTGTGGGAAAGGTGTCAGAAGTATTCCCTGGAGCTGACACCAGAGTGAGGACAGCCAAGGTTCAGGTGGGAGAAAAAACTTACACTCGACCAGTTGCACGCCTTGTACCATTACCTGCCATTCCTGATTAAAGTAATTGTAACCGACAGTAGAATAAAAGCCTTTTTGAATGTGTACATATTTCCTTACATAAATCTGGGGGCAGCTGTAAAAAAGGCTATAGTTACTAACCTCTCTCTAAAATATCCCCCTCTGTATTTTGAGGCACATGCACACACACAGCACCTTGCCTGAGCCAATCAGCATCCAGAAACCTTGTCCAGGTGATCTCCCCCGCCCTCACAGAGACAGTATTAACAGTGCAGCGGGACACAGAGACTGACGCTGAAGCTAAAGCAGTATAAACTGTTTATATAGCGCATTTCGGATGAAGTGTTGTGCGTGAATGCAAAAGTAAGTTTGTAATCCTTAATTATACAGTCTATGAGGACTGTAGTCGCTCTGGGAAACAAGTTATTATGATGTAACGACAGTGGTGGACAGTAACGAAGTAAATGTAATTCGTTACTGTACTTAAGTAGCTTTTTTGCGTATCTGTACTTTACTGAAGTATTTAAATTTGGGGAGACTTTTACTTTAACTCCACTACATTTCAAAGTCAAATATCTTACTTTTTACTCTACTACATTTTCAAAATCAGTCGTTCCTTTTTATTTATGAGTGGATAAAAACGTAACTGGTCAAACGAGCCACCAATCACAGTACAGCGCTGCGCTTTGTTTTGAACTTGCCTTTGCGGCATCTACTAAGCGCGAACCAGGGTGCGTTTCCCAAAAGCATCGTTAGTCAACTATGGTCGCAAGTTCCGTCGTTATCATCATAGTTCAACGAGTCGGTGTTTCCGAAACCATCGTTCCAACGAACATTCGCAAACAGCATCGCAGAGTTGTGTGGTTGGAACGACAGCTCTCGACCTGTGGTTAGAAGCAGAGTTTCTTGTTATTATAACATGTGGGCTTAATAAATTATTATCTTGAGCCAAATAAGCAAGATGACATTCAGTACAATCAGTATCTTTTATTTAGAAGACATACAAATGTCCTTTATGTCTTTTAGTTTGTCAATAGATTTAAAGCACCGTTTTTGAAGAGTGCGCATGTGTGAACGTGTTCTAGTGCGTAAGAACGAGCCTATGATTGAATCTGGAAATAAAGCAAATAACTGAGAAAAATATGAGATAGTCCTCAGATGACATGTCCGTAATTTATAGCAAAACATCTAGCATTAATTCGATCGCAAACAGATTCATTAAAAGTAGTTTTTACTCCACCACATGTGTGACATCATTAACCAACGTGGCTGAACAACCAATTTGCGACAATACGGTTTCGGGAAACAGTCGTGACTAGCAAGTTGATTTCTTCAACAGTGCATCGTACTACGGTAGTGGAGCAGCAAGTTACGTCGTTGTACGGGAAACGCACCCCAGAGCCGTTAAATATGAGAGTTGCGAACATAGACGGTTGAGACAGTGATCTCGCCGCCGCGCGGTCACGTGATTCGTGTACCTCTCAATAGTTCCAAACAAATTGCGTTGCCAATGATTTTAAGTGGGGCAGAGAGCAGCAGCTATTATTGCAGCAATTATCGGTAAATATTGACGCATAATGTACATTGCTTATTATGTTGACACTAAAATGACTTGCATATAATAGCATTTTTTTGGGGGGGAGTGGCAGAAACACTGCATTAATACGTTTTTGTGTTTAATTTTGGAGGGAAATTGGCTGCTCCCATAACATAGAATATATATATATATATATATATATATATATATATATATATATATATATATATATATATATATATATATATATATATATATATATTCTATGTATGTGTGTGCATGTGTGTGTGTGTATTTTCTGAGTGTCTATGGTCATAATTATTAACTTCCTAATGTTATGATCATAAACCTGCACAATGCCATTAAATATATATATATATATATATATATATATATATATATATATATATATATATATATATATATATATATATATATATATATATATGTATATATATTTAATGTATGCGTTGTGCAGGTTTATGTGAATGTATCATAACATTAGGATGTTAATAATTATGACCATAGACACTGAGAAAAATATATACAGTAAATACTGTAAATGGATTATACCTTATGGGAACAGTCCCTTCCTCCAAAATTAAACACACAAAAAATTTATTCAATTTAAATATATATATATATGTATATATATATATATATATATATATATATATATATATATATATATATATATATATATATATACATCTGACTAATTAATGTCATTTTATTAATAGATTGGTGTGCCAAGAGTGACATTAGTCTTCATGTAGACTGAGTTAAGCAAGAGTCTTGTGACAAATTATAATAGGACATTATGGCCATAAAAAATCATAGTACTTGGATACTTAAGTACATTTGAAGGCAAATACTTTTGTACTTTTACTCAAGTGAATGTTTAAAGGCAGCACTTCTACTTTTACTTGAGTAATATTTTACCTTGAGTATCTTTACTTTAACTCAAGTACATGGTATGTGTACTTCGTCCACCACTGTGTAACGATATACCATAGAGATGTGCGTGTATTCCCAATCGTTTATTCATGCCTGTAACACTCTAGCTCGTATGTCTGTATACATAACTTTATTATTGTCCGCACTAGAGTTACACTTGCTTTATTATTACATGTTATGTTATAGTTTGAAGTGAAGTTTGCTGTATTTTTTTCTATATTTAATGGGAGAATTGTTGTGAACAATTTATTACGCGCATGCGCTCTCATAACCCCAACAGAGCGGTGCCATACAAGCTTCGCAGCCTTACAAGGGTGTCAGATTACAGCTGTGCGTGGCATATAACATAAAGGTTACAGCCTACCTTACATTTGCTTTCAGTTTATTCTAATAATGTGCCTGTTTAATTATTAATGTTATTTTATCGTGCTACATTATTGCTCATATGTTTAATTGTTGTAATTATTATTATGTATATTCATGTTTATGTTACTGTTTATTTTATAGAAAACCACAACCATACAAGCCAGTCTGTTGAGTGGTGACAATAAATGGGTTATTCCCAGAAAGTTATTGCATCTTCGTTTTCGTCTCTAATCGGACAGTCTTTGGTGGGTCAGCACCCTGAGCATTATCCGCCTGTCAATCAAACAGTGCACTGCAACAGATGTCAGGAAATAAAAAGTCAATCTTTTATATTTAATCTAGATTCTAGATCAACCAACCAGTTGATATCGCGATCGTTGTAATGAATACCCCTGTTCTAGACGTAGAACACAGGCTAAATATAGAACACTACTCAAAAGCTTGATGGAGAACATTTATGTTTATTTCGTTAAACTTGTAGATAATTTTATTGCCCAATTGTTATTGATAACATTGCATTAATCTCTCACAGCAGCCCAATAATCGCAGTGATGGATAGTTAAATTACAGTCTATGTAATAGACACAGAATCTAGTAAGAAGACATACGAAATTTACCTTGATCTGTTTCTTCAAGATAGAGGCAGGATTAATGATTTTATATGGATTGAGCAAGTTAAACTCACATGACATGATCAAGCAATTGGCCTATTTCACTGCGAAAATCCCTTTCAGGTTCGACCGTGATGTTCAGGTGTTGAACTGTGCTTGAGGCATTCTCCACATTTGGTGCCAGATCTGCAGCTGCTGTTCCAATTTTTTATTTGTGATTTGATTTGACAGGAGTCACAAGACTCTCATAGCCAATCAAGTTGATGGATAAAAATAAATTCAGGACAGGGATAAAAATAAATTCAGGACAGGGAAGTAGCAAACACAGATGGTGGGAAAATAGCGTACTGAAAGTACAGTTACAGCACTTAAAATGTACTCAATTAAAAGTAAAAGTCTAATATTTTAAACTACTTATAAAAGTACAATTCTTGAGAATAAGTAGTTAATTGCAGTAATGTGAGTATTTGTAATTTGTTACTTTATACCCCTGGTAATCGATAGGGACGATTGCGTACCACTACCCCTGGGTTTGTTTCGATATGGTGTTCTATGAGGTTTGTGTGACCGGGAAGGAGTGAAAACACTGAGAATTCTCTATGCAACCAGGCCATGTCTATGACTTGCGATGGTGAGAGGTGATTTCCACAAGTGACTGGGGCGCCTCGATTGACTTTTGCATTCACCTCCTGTCCTAGTTTCTCCCTCTCTGGAACCACAGTAAACAAAGACACAGGGACCGCCTCTCTCCATGGTTTTAGGAGGTTGAGGTGGAGAATTCTCCATGCTCTGCCCCATCCAGTCATTTAACCTCATAATCGATTTCCCCAACTCGCCATGTGACCTCAAAGGGCCCTTGCCACTTTGCGAGTAATTTAGATTTTGATGTGGGTAGTAATTCAAGGAATTTATCTCCCTGTGTAAATTCCTGTAGCCGAGCTCTCCTGTTATACAGCCGGCTTTGACATTCTTGAGCCTGTAGCAAATTCTCCTCTGATAGCTGCCCCAACTTTTGGAATTTTACTCTCAGGTCAAGAACATATTGCATTTCTTGTTTTCTGGTTGAAGTTCCCTCCTCCCAATTTTCTCCAAAGACACTGCTAGGCTTACGCCCAAACAATAATTAAAACAGGGAGAACCCTGTGGAGGCTTGTGGGACCTCTCGTACTACAAATATCAGGTTCAAGACACTTATTCTGATTCCAAGCATCTTCGTGCACAAACTTATGAATCATATTTTTCAGGGTTTTATTAAACCGTTTGACCAAGCCGTCAGTTTGTGGGTGGTACACGCTTGTCTGAATTGATTTAATTCACAATCATTTGTACAGCTCACATACTGTACATGACATAAAAGTAGTGCCTTGATCAGTGAGGATTTCTTTTAGAATCCCCACTCAGGAGATAATGCTGTAGAGGTCCTCCACAACACTACATGCTAAAATGTTGAGTAGAGGCACAGCTACCGGATATCCTGTTGCGTAGTCCACCAGAACCAACACAAAGCAATGTCCCCTTTCACTTTCACTTGGCCAAAGCCGTGCCAAAGGGTCTTGTCTTATGTCTGCTCCAGAGGGAAATCCACGGCAGGGAATCCTCTAAGAGCTGGGGAAGCCGAGACTTCCCGACACGGAGCTGACGTAGACTTCCCCGGCTCCATCTCCCCAGCCAGCGCATCAATAGTTATGGTCGCTACCGGATAATTGTGGATATCCCCATGCACACGCATACCTTCACCTTGTGACTCGCACCCAAAGCCTCGTCTTGAACCAGGCATTGATGGATGGAGGTTTGGCTGCAACCCAAATCACTAAGGCCTGGTATGTACCCCCTTGATACTCACAGGTATGCGGTACATATCAGCTCACTCAGGGGCGACTTATGGCATGTCGGGGGCCAGACCTCGGTTCCCACATCCATCAGCGGGCACTGGTCCAGACACCATGCCCACACCATGGTGGCAGATCTGTCTACCTGTGAGTGAGAGTGGAGAGAATCAGGGAGAGGGACAGAGTGAACTGACAGGCTGTGCAGGCTCCGCAGCCGGGGAGACGGTTTCAGAGGCGGAAATCCCCACCTCCGGGAAGAAGGGATTGGATGGTAGGAAACAGAAAGGGTAGGAGGAAGAGACAGAGGGGGAGAGAGAGATAAATGAAGAGGGGGACTCGCCGGCCCCGGAAAGGCCACCAAATGGTCCTCCACCAACTGGATGGCATCATTCAGCGACACAACGGGCAATGGCACTGGAGCCCCTCTGCAGTTCTCCTTTTATTCCTCGGTTTCGGCCCGAAGAAGCGACGTGAAACCCCCTCTCTACATCCCTTGGGCCCACCACCCATTGGAGAAACCGCAGGAGTCGGGTGCGCTGCCATATGGGTGGCAGTGAAGGCCGTGGGCCTCGACGGACCAGACCTGGGCAGCAAAGGCTAGCTCTAAGGATTTGGAATGTCACCTCACTGGGGAGAAAGGAGCCGAAACTGGTGAGGGAGGTGGAGCGTTACCAGCTGGATCTGGTGTGGCTTACATCAATGCACAATTTTGGCTCTGGATCCGTACTCCTGGATAGGGGATGGACTCTATTCTTCTCTGGAGTTTCCCAGGGTGTGAGGCGATACTCACAAGCCCTCGGCTGAGTGCCGCTATGTTGGAGTTTAACCCGGTGGACAAGAGGGTCACCTCCCTACGCCTACGGGTTGTGGGGGGGGGAAACTCTGACTGTTGTCTGTGCATATGCACCGAACAGCAGTTCAGAGTATTCGGCCTTCTTGGAGACCCTGAATTAAATCCTGAATAGGGCCCCAGTAGGGGACTCCATAGTGATGCTGGGTGACTTCAACGCACACATTTACACAGCTTGAACGAAACAAAAACTCAAAAGAATTGCAGGTCTAGATTGAAATGTTAGCTCCATTCTTACACTACAAAAGATGGGAAAAGATGGCGCCAGTGTGTGTGGCTAGCCGTCTGCTGCTCATGGTTGTATGGATGTTTGTCTTGTTTTTATTGACTTTTTTAAAAATTACAAACTCTCTATTAGTGTACGATCGCCAAACACTTTTTAGTATTAGATAGGCTTTGGATAATACGCCGATCTATATTGTGAACGGGGGTGGAACAAACAATTCACCCCCCCCACCGTTTCTCTGTGGATTACCTGCCTATCTCTGCCGAACCCCATGCTGTCTCAAGAGAAAAAAGCGGTTCAGACGCCATGGCAAACGAGGTGGTCTGTTAGTAAAAATAAAAACTTTGATGACCCTGTTCCTGAATGCCGATCCTCGCTGGATTTTTGGAGATCTTGGCGTGGATTGCCGTCGGTACGCGCTTAGACGGTTTGGGGATCCCGCGTATAGGTGGTTGGTACCTGTGACTGATGTGGATGTGGATAAAGAGCCTCCGGTCAGAGTTTATCGGGCATCCCGTTTTGGAAGAGGTGTGGACGCAACTCTCCATCGGTCTTTGGCCCGTGAATCGCAATCATTGAAAGACTCAACTCCAGTGAGGTTAGCCTTGGTGAATGCTAGATCACTAGCTAACAAATCCTTCATTTTGAATGACTTTTTTACATCCAAGGACTTGGACATGTTGTGTGTGACTGAGACCTGGATCGGTGTTGGTGAGTCAAGTGTTTTTTCTGAAGTTTTACCTCTGAACTGTACCTATTTTAACTCTCCACGGCTCACGGGATGAGGAGGCGGAGTAGCAACTATTTTTAAAGAACATTTAAATTGTAGACGTCTGCTATCTTCCTCCTACTCAAGTTTTGAACTGAGTGTTTTTGAATTAAGTCTGAGTTATCCTGTGTTATGCACTGTTGTTTATCATCCACCCAAATATAACAAGGACTTTATTGATGATTTTTCAGATTTTTTAGCTGGAATCATGACTAAATGTGACCGGGTTTTAATTGTGGGGGACTTTAATATCCATGTGTGCTGTCCCGCCAGGCCTTTGGCCACAGCTTTTTTAAATCTTGTGGAGTCCTTTAACTTAACCCAGTTTGTCGTTAGTCCCACACATACATGTGGTCACACACTAGATTTGGTTTTGACATATGGCTTGCCTATTAGTAACATCGAAGTCTGTGATGCCACTTTTTCTGATCATTTGCCTGTTTTATTTGAAATATGTATTTCTCGTGATTCCAAAGTGACTGTTCCACAACGTCGCTGTCGGGCGATTAACTCTTCAACTGCTCAATTATTTTCTGAAGCTTTTAATGCAAATGAAGTTGATTATTCAATGCCCGCATGTGGGCTTAATACCGAAGAACTAACTACATCGTTCTTTTTAACTTGTCAAAATATTTTGGATACAGTTGCCTCTTTCAGGACGATTCGTGAAAAAATTAGAGTTCAACCGTGGCTGAATGCTACTACTCGAGCCATAAGGCTGGAATGCAGAAGGGCGGAACGCTGCTGGAAGAAGGATAAATTACAGATCTCATTTGATATTTTACAGTACAATTTGTCTAAATATCAAAAAACTGTTAGATTAGAGAAATCAAAGTATCTCTCTAATGTTATCTGTAACAATTCCCATAAGCCAGCTGTGCTGTTCAGTACTATTAATGCTATTCTGAACACTCCCCAAGCTACTTGTTTAGAGCCTTCTGCCGAGTTGTGTGAACATTTTTTACACTTTTTTATTGATAAGATTGAGGCTATTAGATCTAATATATCCCCCCCTTTGACTTTTTTATCCGTTTCCTCTGAGCGCACTGCTGTTTTTGATCAGTTTGTGCCGGTGTCTCTTGTCTCTCTGAGGGAGTTTTTTGTTGAAATGAAATTATCCTCATGTTGCATGGATATTGTTCCTCCACGTCTTCTAAAAGACTCGCTTGATACTATTGGTCCTACTGTACTTGCGATTATTAATAGCAGCCTGGCCTCGGGAGTCGTACCTAAGTCTTTTAAACATGCATTAGTGGAACCAGTAATCAAGAAATCTAACCTGGATCCCACAGTCTTTGCTAATTTTAGTCTAAATTACTGGAGAAGGTTGTATTTGGACAATTGAACGCATTCCTAGATCTACATGGTATCCATGAAGTGTTTCAGTCTGGTTTTAAGTCCCAGCATAGCACGGAAACTGCACTGTTGAAGGTTTCTAACGATTTGTCACTTACTACTGACTCGGGGAACTGTGCGATTCTAATTTTACTGGATCTGTCCGCTGCATTTGATACCATAGACCATAAGACCATGATTACACGCTTAGAAAAATGTGTTGGTATTGAGGGTACTGCGTTGGCATGGTTTAAATCATATTTGTCTGAAAGAACTATCTCAGTTCGCCTTGGAGAATTTGCCTCCTCAACGGCTTCTTTTACGTGTGGGGTCCCCAGGGCTCCATTTTGGGGCCTATTTTGTTTGCCTTGTATTTGCTCCCTCTGCGACACATTTTCAGGAAGTTTGGCATCTCTTTTCATTGTTATGCAGATGACACGCAAATTTTTCTGCCTTTGAAAAGGAGAGACACTCATACGTTAGCCTCTATTACAGTGTCTTGAGGAAATTAAGGCCTGGATGGCACTGAATTTCCTAAGTTTTAATGAAAGAAAAACAGAAGTCATGCTGTTCACGCCGGGTGGCACTTATGAATCCTTACAGGTGGATCTTGGGGAATTGAATCCACTAGTGAAACCATATGTTAAGAATTTGGGTGTGATTATGGACTGTGATTTTAAATTGGATAAACAGATTAACTTAGTAGTTAAGTCTAGTTTTTTCCAATTGAGACAACTCACCAAGGTTAAATCTTTCCTGTCTTTTATAGACTTTCAAAGACTGCTTCATATTTTTATCTCATCGCGTCTGGACTATTGTAATGGCCTCTATGTAGGCATTAGTCAGGCCTCTCTCTCCAGACTGCAGAGGGTCCAGAATGCAGCAGCTCAGCCTGTTGACGGGTACACCAAAGCGGAACACATTACCCCTATTCTCTCCTCTCTTCACTGGTTGCCTGTCCATTTTAGGATTAATTTTAAGATTTTGATCTTTGTTTTCAAATCTCTTAATGGTCTTGCACCAAAGTATCTGTCTGAACTGATCAAGCAGTATGCGCTGCCAAGAGCGCTTAGGTCTGCTGACCATTTGCTTTTAGTTGTCCCTCGGGTTAAGCTGAAGAGCAGGGGCGAAAGAGCATTTGCAGTAGCTGGACCAAAGCTTTGGAACAATTTGCCCTTGTACATCAGACAGGCTCAGACACTTGCTGCTTTTAAATCTAGTCTTAAAACCTATTATTATAGTTTGACATTTGACGCTATGTGAGAGTTGTTTTATTGCTTTTGTTTAATTGTTTTTATCTTTTGTGTCATTGGTCGTTTGTAGCAGTAATATAGGATTTAAGTGTACAGCACTTTGTCAAACACTTGCTGTTTTTAAAAGTGCTTTATAAATAAACTTTGACGTTGACTTTGACGTGGGAAATGACAGGGACACCTGGAAAGGCGTTATTGGGAGGAATGGCCTCCCCGATCTGAACTCAAGTGGATGTTTGTTATTAGACTTCTGTGCTAGTCATGGATTATCTATAAAAAACACCATGTTCGAACATAAGGATGCTTATAAGTGTACGTGGTACCAGAGCACCCTAGGCTGAAGGTCGATGGTCGAATTTGTAATCGTGTCATCGGATCTGAGGCCATATGTTTTGGACACTCGAGTGAAGAGAGGGGCAGAGCTGTCAACCGATCCCCATCTGGTGATGAGTTGGGTCAGGGGGTGGGGAAAGAATCTGGACAGACCTGGGAAGCCCAAGCGAGTAGTGCAGGTGAACTGGGAATGTTTGGAGGAGGTCCCTGTCCACGAGATCTTCAACTCACACCTCCGGCGGAGCTTTTCAGGCATCCCTGCGGAGGTTGGGGACGTTGAACCGGAGTGGGCAATGTTCAAAGCTTCCATTGCCGAAGCCACAGTGGAGAGCTGCGGCCTCAAGGTTTTAGGTGCCACAAGAGGTGGTAACCCTCGAAAACCGTGGTGGACACTGGTGATCAGGGAAGCCGTCCGACTGAAGAAAGAGGCCTTCCGGGATTTGTTGTCCCGGAGGTCTCCGGAGGCAGTTGCAAGGTACCGACAGGCCTGAAGGGCTGCGGCCTCGGCCGTGAGGGAGGCAAAGCAGTGAGTGTGGGAAAAGTTCGGAGAAGCCATGGAGAAGGACATTCGGTCCACACCAAAGTGCTTCTGGATAACCATCCGCCACCTTAGGAGGGGGAAACGGGGAGCCATCCAAGCTGTATACAGCAAAGATGTGACGCTGTTGACCTCAACCGAGGAGGTTATTGGGCGGTGGAAGGAACACTTTGAAGAACTCCTAAATCCCAACATGCCCTCTATGCTAGAGGCAGAGCCGGAGGGGGAGGTCACTGAGGTAGTCAAACAACTCCGCAGTGGCAAAGCCCCGGGGATTGATGAGATCTGACCAGAAATGCTGAAACCTTTGGATGTGGAGGGGGTGTCATGGATGGCACGCCTCTTCAACATTGCGTGGAAATCTGGGACAGTGCCTAAGGAGTGGCAGAACGGGTTGGTGGTTCCCCTCTTCAAAAAGGGGGATCAGAGAGTGTTTGCGAACTACATGGGTATCACACTTCTCAGCCTCCCTGGTAAAGTTTACTCCAAGGTGCTGGAGAGGAGGGTTCAGCCGATTGTTGAACCTCGGATTGAAGAGGAACAATGCGGTTTTCGTCCTGCCCATGGAACGACAGATCTTGGAGGGGGCCTGGATGTGTTTTGTGGATCTGGAGAAGGCGTATGACCGGGTGCCCTGGGAGAGACTGTGGGAGGTGCTGCGGGAGTACGGGGTGGAGGGGTCCCTTCTTAGGGTGATCCAATCCCTGTACGTCCAAAGCGAGAGCTGTGTCTGGGTCCTCGGCATAAAGTCGAGTTCATTCCATGTGGGGGTTGGTCTCCGCCAAGGCTGCGCTTTGTCACCTATCCTGTTTGTGATATTCATGGACAGGATATCGAGGTGTAGTTGGGGTGGGGAAGGTGTGCGGTTCAGTGGGCTAGGGATCTCATCACTGCTTTTTGCAGATGATGTTGTCTTCATGTCATCATCGGTCTGTGACCATCAGCTCTCACTGGATCGCTTGTCAGTCGAGTGTGAAGCAGCTGGGATGAGGATTAGCACCTCTAAATCTGAGGACATGGTTCTCAGCAGGAAACCGATGGAGTGCATACTCCAGGTAGGGAAGGAGGTATTGCCCCAAGTGAAGGAGTTCAAGAACCTCGGGGTCTTGTTCACGAGTGAGGGGACAATGGAGCGGGAGGTTGGCCGGAGAATCGGGGCAGCAGGGGCAGAATTGCACTCGCGCTATCGCACCATTGTCACGAAAAGAGAGCTGAGCCAGAAGGCAAAGCTCTCGATCTAACGGTCAATTTTTGTTCCTACCCTCACCTATGGTCATGAAGGCTGGGTCATGACCGAAAGAACTAGGTCGCAAGTACAAGCGGCTGAAATGGGCTTCCTCAGAAGGGTGGTGGGCTTCTCCCTTAGAGATAGGGTGTGGAGCTTAGTCATCCGTGAGGAGCTTGGAGTAGAGCTGCAGCTCCTTTGCATCAAAAGGAGTCAGTTGAGGTGGTTTGGGCATCTGGTAAGGATGCCCCCTGGCCGCCTCCCTAGGGAGGTGTTTCAGGCACGTCCAGCTGGGAGGAGGCCTCGGGGAAGACCCAGGATTAGGTAGAGAGATTACATCTTCACACTGGCCTGGGAACGCCTCGGGGTCCCCCAGTCAGAGCTGGTTAATGTGGCTCGGAAAAAGGGAAGTTTGGGGCCCCCTGATGGAGCTGCTGCTGCCCCCGCGACCCGACTTCGGATAAGTGGTTGAAGATGGATGGATGGATGTATTATGGATCTATGTTTTCAAGTGGATGAATATTTAGGTGGGGCTCTGCCCTATCTGCCCATACAGACATGGTATGCATGCATACAGTGGATGATATCTCTTGACCTAGTTCATCATAATTATAATAAGAATGCACATAAATAGTCAACAAGCCATAAAATATTGCAATTTGAAATGAAGGACCTGTGCCAAATTGAGAGCAATAAAATGGCAACTGTCTATCTGAGATATCTATCATTGCGACCAAGGGCATCATTCAAAACATTTACAAAGCTCTTAGACACTTTTTAGACCCTCTATTTTTAAAGGGATTCCAAGAAATTATGAAATTGGCTCACATTCTGCATAATTTACAGACATTTTAGTAATTGTACAGTCATGATTTATTACCCTGCACATATCCACTTGGCCACTTTCAGATGTAAGCCCATGTTACTCATGAACTAAACTTTTTTATGATTGTGATAAAGTACCGTCTCATAATGCATATAACATACCATTTATAATGGAGTTATTTGTAGAATTTGAGGTGATGCTTTATTTTAAGCATATCGTGACATTATGCTGGTCTATAAAGGTTAAAGTTTCTCCACTGACTTTTGCATGCAGACAATTTCAAATATTATCACTAGTTTGTCAAAGTAAAATAAATGAATGGAAAATTTGGAGTTATATAAAAAGTCATATAAAACATTTTTTTTTTTAAACATATTCAAATCTGGGAAATTTCTGCTGCTACAGATGATTCCTTCTAGTCCAGATTTAACATGAAAATCTATCTAATAACATACAATATAAAGTCATATTTCTGTTTGTAAGAATAAAGTGAATCAAGTGCTGCTTTTGACATGACTACAAAAGACAAATGCCAACCTCATTGCTACATTATAAATGAGGTACAAGTGCCTTTGTGACCAGAGATCATAGTAAACTCCACACATAGTTTATTCCAAAAAGGCTATTGTGTAGTATAAAACATTTTGAAGATTAGCGGACAGATGGTCAGTTCATTAAGTGATGCGTTGTTTCCTCACAAAAGCGGTTTATTCAGCACACTTAGGCATCTCCTCCACAGACATCCACAAAAAAATTACTCTTGTCTCCTTGCCAGTGTACAGCTTATAGAATGTCTATGGGACTGCTGCGTTATGCAATACTTTGCTAACCTTGTAGGCTCCAATTGATAGAAGGGTCCTGTTTGTTACTAATAACGTCTTCATATTACAGTGTGATCTTCTACCTAAATGTTAGAATGCAGCTCATGAACAGGACAGGGCAGCTGCGGGTCTGGACAAACCACCTGAAGGCGAGAGGACGTGAGGGGAAATCTCACTGTACAATGACTCACTATTACCAAACTTTTGTTGGAGTTTGAGACTTGCTCATGTGTGTGTAATCAAAACAACTGTTAAAACGTTTTCTAACTTTGCATTCCTTTATCGGAGCACATCAGAGTTTTTCTACTAACAAATCATCTCAATCAATTCAACTCACAGCTCAGTCACAGGCTAAGTGGTTGACTAAATGGTGCCAACAGCTGAGAACACTTGCCTTTCAATTTATTAATGTACTGTAACAAAGTTCAAGGGAAAGAATGGCTTGACAATATAAATAATAGTTTAATAATAAACTTAAACAAAAAGACACAAACATAAACACATGCAGGGCAGCTGCCTGTAGTACTCTCTCTCTCGAACTGCCTCCTCCGGTAACCTTTATCAATCTGAGGCTTGATCAGCCTGACGAGGGACCGGGTGTGCAGTATCACAGAACGGCCCTCCGCCCTACCACATACACATTCCTTAAAAGTTCATTTAATTTAGACAGTACATGTGGATTTAATTGTGGGTGCCTCCTGTGTGCATTGGGAATATGTATGGGAATTGTTACAACATTTCAGCCAAAGTACAATTGTTATGAGATCATTATCAATGAGAGCGGGAAGAGTATGGCAAAACTCTGTTCTGGAGAAATTCCTGATAACTAAATTGTTGTCAAAAACAACGGCAGCATACTTTTTTCTCAGAAATACTTTTCATGCATAAAATACACAAGTGTTCGATGCTCTTGCTTGTATTTTCCATCATGTTCCTCTTGTTTTTGTTTCTTAAACTGTTTTCATTCAAGACCAGTGTTGTTGTCTGAACCAACAAAAAGCCTTGTTGGATGGATCAGCATTGTTGGTCACACGCATATGTTGTGTTTTAAATGCTGTTCCCCAGCATGGCATGCTGGTGTACTGGTATCTTAACAAGCAAGACTTCCTGGATCAACTAGTTTCACCAGAAAGGCAGTGCTGCTCACACACTTGACACTCTTTTCAGGTAAATAGCATGGCTATGTTGGTTCACCACATACACCAGCATCAAACCAGTGTCTAGCTGCATGCTGGTCTAAGCTGGTCTTGTCATCAGGGAGAACCAATGAATGTGTTTACATGCACAATATTTTGATCTATTATATTTAATATACTGACAACGTGTGTGTGGTCTTGTAAATGTCTTAAATGGCTTTCCTCTATAAAGATCGACACAGATTGATTTTTGCACATTACCTCGATTTTGCTCTGCATGTGAACACCTTTATCAGCAATCTTACAAGCTTATCCAACATGTGCAAGTTTATGCCTGTTTAAGGTTTGATATTAAAAGCAAAGAAAACCAGATGATTTGAAGCCTCATCTAAACACTGTTTTCTTGCTTTGTCTGTTTTTTTGTATAAACTGATTTTTGATATAGTAGTTATCAGCATATTACTGTGCATGAAAGCACGCTTAATATAAATAATCAGTAAGTCTGTAATCAGTCCTGAAATAGCTTTTCTTTTGCCTGTAAAATGGCAAATCTCTCATGTCTCACAAACTAATATTAGCAACTATCTGATAAACAAGAGCAGTGTTATTGCACAATGCTATTAAGGACTGATTAGCAATTTTCTCTTTATAAAAGCAGTCTAAACAGATTGTATATTGGCATGACAAATAGCATCAGAATGAAAGGTGGCTTGAGAATGGACAAGAGAATCTCATGGATTAATAAATACCCTGTTGAGTTTAATCTAATTGTTTAAAATTGTTTTAGAAACAACACTACATAAGATATTTAGGTTTATCAGAGAATGTATTTTTAACATGTGTATTTTGTCTTATTGTACTGGCAGAGTTTTTATAGTCAAAACGAGTGAAAAAAATCTATCAGTGCTAAAGAAGTAATTCAAAGTATTTAGAATACGTTACTGACCTTGAGTAAATTAAATGAATATGTTACAAATTACATTTTACAGCATGTGTTCTGTAATCTGTAGAGGAATACATTTCAAATGTAACCCTCACAACCCTGCTAATAAATGCCTTCTAAGTGACCATCTGTCAGTGGAAATGCCAAGTCAGATCATTTTCATTGGCAAACTTACTGAAACCACTGCATTTTTGGTCAGTATTTGTACCCACAGCATGGTACAGCTGCTTTGCCAGGAATGCTTGGGAACACTACCGAGAGTCTCAAAAATACCTCACTGTAAGGATGCAATTTTTTTCTGCTGAGGATTTCATGTCAAATGTGCAAATGCTCCCATTTTTATCTCAGGACTTTCTCTGCTTTCTCTGGGGGAAATCAGACATAAAAGCTTGCATTTTACCTGTCAATCAGACATACTTGGAAGCAGTGACGTGTACAGACATTTTGGGGGGCAGGGGCTCAAGTGGAAAAAAAAGGGCACTTCTCATAATTATTATTATTATTTTTTTTTTATATAAAATGTTAAATATATTAACACAACTCTGACTTCTTTACAAATGTATTTTAATTCCCTCACACTCATGCAATTGTTTCATACTCAACAGATTTCTACTAAATAATCAGTTCACACGGAGACCGTGGTCTTCTTTAGTATTAACTAGGTTTATCACAAGAGCAGGCAACAGCAAAGGAAACTATGCCACAATGTGCATGTTTTCTATGCTACTAGTTTGAAGTATATATTTAGAATAAATGACTGCACCAAGGAGAAGGACATAGTTTCACTAATAATTTGTTGATTTTGCACAAGGCAATAAATCGTTTGAATTCTTTTGATGTTATTGGAATACATAACCCTTCAATGTATGTAAATGAGCAAATTTTAATTAGTTAACACCTAATCTGCATATCAATGTGGTGATTGTGATGACGTTTTTAGACACAAATGTTACTGTATTCACCTGCAGTGTCTCCATTAAGTACAGTACAATAGCCTGTAGGGCCATGATATATTGCCTTAGCTAAACTTTAGCTAACTTATTACATTAGCTAGTGGCTCATGAGTCATGCCTGTTAAAGACAATTTAACTATATTTGGCTTTTGGCTAATTAGCTGTTAAGTCGAGGCTCTGGTAGCTTATTCTTTTGTTCATCACCACTCACCTCCACAGAAGCCAAGAAAAACACACCTGGGATAGGAGCTGGGAGGGGCTGCTGCCTGCCTGTCTGCGTGTCTGATGTGCCGATGTGTTCTGCACTGCTGCACGGAGATGTGGAGGGAGGGAGGGCATCGGAACTCGACATAGTCTCATCTCCCTACCTGTTATTTAGATTTTTTTATTCAATAAATATATTCGTTTGACAGGGAAGCTGTGTACAAACCGGAACATATATATTGATTGGGGTTTTAAAAGCACCCCAGAAAAAAGGGCACTTTCTCTCGAGGAAGAAAAAGGGCTGGTGCTCAAGCACCCTTTTAAGTCTATGTGTGCAAGTGCCTGCTTGGAAGTTGTGTTTGTTACTATAGCAACAATAATAGGCTTTGCGTGATTGCTCAGAATCATCATTGGTCAGTAGAAAGAAAAAGAAAGAAATGAAATGGAAATAAGATAAATGTTGTCATGTCATACAGAATAACATTATTATGAATAATGAATAAAATAAAATAAATTTTCAGTTTTAAATAACCTGATGGTAGTAATGTAAGAAACAACCCTACTCACAAATGCAAAAAAAAAAAAAAAAAAACACACACACATATATATATTCTTTTTTATTTAAGCCCTAATGATAGCAAATTCTAGCAACATGAAGTGATATTTGCAACAAATAAATAAATCCTTCCTTTTGTACTGAGATTTCAATCACCAGTGAAGACCACAAGAGCCAGAGAAAGAGAAAAAAAGAGGGAAGTTTTGCACTATTTAGTGAAGAAAAGTTAGTTAGGAGTAGTTGAGAAAGTGCACGATAATATTTACATTTAGGTAGTCTATCCATGGAAGTACTGTTTGATTCATCTTTATTAAATATATTGTTAACTTGTTACAATAAGGTTGTGTGTATACATTAACATTACATAATTAATTAACATGAAAAAGAAAATATTTTTACACCATTTTTAATCATGGTCTACGTATGTCGATTTCTACATACACTAATACAGTTTAATATAAAAACTGTGTAATATAACATCATTAAGAACAAACCTGAATTAACAATTAACAATATTGTATGTATAAATTAACATAAACCAAGAAATCCAAATTTCATTGTTATTTTTTAACATATAACCAACTGCATCAACACAAACCCCATGAAATACCTGAAGGTCTGAAAATTCGCACACTGCTTCTCCTGTAGTAACAGCAAAGCAATTCAAAAATCAGATCTCAAAGCAGATCTTTTATTTCTCTCCGGAGTAGGTGTGCTCTTTTACCTCACTCATCTCAAGGGTTGAATGTTGGGCATCTATTTGCATAAATGTGATACTCGCCCTCATCATGGTGACTAACAGTGGTTCATCCATAGCCAACATGTATGACTTTGTAGAACACAAAAGGAGATATTAGGTAGAATGTTAGCCTCATTCACAATTCACATTCATTGCATAGTTCATTTATACAATCAAGTGAATGGTGACAAGGCTGTAATTCTGCCTAATATCTCCTTTTGGGTTCTAAGTACAAAGAAAATAAATATGAGTTTGGTACAACATGAGTTTAAGCTATTAATTTATTTTAAAATTTATGGATATTAGATTTGTCACCCCTGTTTGAGAAAACAAACTGCAACAACCAATAAGTTCTTGATGATACTCAAAACTCTTGCTACCTGAAACAGATATGAACCAGACAGATAGCTTTGATTGCAATAGACACATTGAGTCAAACACATTTTTATTCCACAGTAACAAATTGGCAACCAGTCTCTGATCAAAATTAAAAGTAAAAAAAAAAAAAAAGGTCAACTTTAATTTTCTCTCACAAAACACAAATGAAAGGCCAATTAAAGAGATCCTATTTCCTGTGCTTTTCACTAAGATGTTTTATTCAGTGTCTGTAATTGATATGCTTACATTTCAAGCTGATGTATGACAGCCGTTGAGGCACCTTGGTTTACTCTGCTCCATGAACTCAGCTGTCTTGAATATAGGAGTTGGAACTACTAATTAATATGGAATATAAAAGAGAAACAGGAAAGAACATGTCAATCCATATGATTATTCACTACTTCCTAACACCTAGAAGTGTTGACTTTACACATTAGTTCAAATCAGCTCTTTAGTGGAACTACTTTCGAAAGGCACCACCACGTAGTGTTTAACTTCCATCAATCAGGTTGATTTAGTGATGAGAAATATCTCAAGGGCTTTATATTCACAAGCAGTTGAACAAAGAATAGTATTGCTCTGACAGCAGGATCTCATTATACCAAACGTAACCATTTTAAATCTGACCATAACAGATTAGATAAGATACCCCTAAACTCCACAAAATGTAAATATCCGGACGCTGCTAAAATGTGGGTGATTAGATAGGGTCATATTTGAAGATTAAAGATCAGGAAATGGAGGACTCTCTTGGCACTCTTTGTGTGATATGTGCAGCACTGTTTTGAGAAGAATGCTTTGTTGTTTAGTACTTGTAGGCATTGGATTTACTACATGGGTGTTGTTTATTAATTGAACAATAGATGGGCATCTAAGATGCATTAGATGCCCATCTATGCATCTAGATGCATTGAAGATCTGAGGATGCTCTCTGCTGTGTAGAGTAAGTGTAAAAATATCTGCACAAATATGCAAACATGCACTTTTATGCACACATAAAGCACATATGCACATGCACACATTAATTCACATACTGACATTTTAAGCAATTCTAATATTTTTACAGTTGGTAGCTATGGCTTTAGCCATACAATTAGTTGTTTCTTGAACCCTGACATATTTTTGAAAAAAAAAAAAAAAAAGATTGGGGTTATTCCAATGTCACAAACACTTAATCATGTTCATATGAATGACTGCTTCTTTGTGAAGAACTGCTTTGTCTGGCTTAAGATGATTACTGTGTTAGAGACAGTCAGTATCAATATTAAGACAACTCTGTAAATGTGACATGGAAAATTCCCAAGTTTTGATACCCATTTGAGAAATTTGAAGCCATTGAGGCAATAAAACAGAAAGGTTTTCAGAAGAGACTGCAGCTTTAATTATACAGTTTTACACCAATATTCAAAAATTGTTTCTAAAATATATTGTTCACCTGAAACAAAAAATTATTTTAATCATTTACTCAGCCTATATTTTGTTCCATACCTGTATGACTTTGCATCTTCTGTAGAGCACAAAAGGAGATGTTAAGCACTATGTTATTCTCAGTCACCTTTCATTTTAATTGCATCTTTTTTTCATACAGTGAAAGTGCATAATGACTGAGGTTGTCATTGCCTAAAATCTTCTTTTGTGTTCCGTAAATAAAGAAAGTCTTTGGAAAAACATAAAGGTGAGTAAATAATGATTTTCATTTGAAAGTGAACGATCGCTTTAAAAATGTTATATTTATGTGAAAATATATAAGGTACACTGATGTGCTTCAGCCATCTCTATCAGCATAAATAATAAAACCATGAGTGAAGGTTTGAATGATATTTAGAAAATGTAAAAAATCGTCACAAGAGCTATCAAGTGCACTGTCTCCAGGATGCAAGCGGGGTCAGAGTTAGGGTGGCAAAGCTCATTTTTAGGGTGACAGCTGCCACCTCGTGCCACTCTTCTGGCCCCACCCCTAAGTAGTTACAGTATTTCAAGTGCCAAAATAATTTAAATCATTAACACAAAAAATCTGTGACTCCTTCTGATGCATGTGTAAAACCATGGTGGTTTATTGGCAGGAAAGTGATGAATAATATTCCAATGCCAGTAAAGGGCAGTGCTGGCTCAGCGGTTAAGGCTCTGGGTTACTGACCAGAAGGTCAGGGGTTCAAGCCCCAACACCACCAAGAAACCACTGTTGGGCCCTTCAGCAAGGCCCTTGAACCTATCTGCTCCAGGGGTGTTGTATCATGGCTGACCCTGCACTCTGACCCCAGCTTAGCTTAGCTTAGCTTAGCTGGGATATGTGAAAAATAAATAATTTCACCATGTATATGCAGAAATGTATGTATAATGTGTGACAATTGATCAATTAAATTAAAGAAAATAAAAACGGTATGATATTGGTAAAACAGAAAGTGAGCGTACCAACGGCTCACTCCCTCTGCACTTGCTACAAACAGGAAACTGAACCATATAATGCCTACCTATGCCCACGTGATGTGCCAACAAAAATACAACATAAAAGACACAAGACATTTCTCCTACAAATGCTGTAATTCAATAGTTATGGATTCTTTTAAGTTCTCAAATGATAGCATATCCAACATATATATATCTCAAAAAAAAAAAATGTCCTATGCCAGATATGGATGAAATATATATTACATATTTGTAACGATTCCCCGTTGTCTGCCCTGTGTTCTCTGTCGCACTATCACGTTTATGTCATATTTCCTGGTCTGTTCCGTGTTTTCCGTTTCACCCGTCACCGTTCACGCTCCATGTCGCGTTTTCCTTGTTGTTCGCCCCGTGTTTCACTGTCCTTGTCTAAACTACATTTCCCACAATTCCCGGTCTCCCTCACTGCCTGCATTCATCATTGTTTTCACCTGTGTCTCGTTAAGTCTCCACTTTGTACGTGTATTTAAACCCTGATTCTTTGTTTAATCACTGTCGATCGTTGTTTGTATCCGGTATGTTGTCAAGCCTGATCTGTGTATCCTTTACCCGAGTTCCTAGTTCTGTTTTGTGTTTTTGTTCCCTCGTGAGTAATCTGATTCATTGTGTTTTCAGTTGCCTGTTTTCCCATCGTGGACTTTTCTTTGTGTTTACCCTTTTATTTATTATATGTTAAATATTCATTGTGTTTTCAGTTGCCTGTTTTCCCATCGTGGACTTTTCTTTGTGTTTACCCTTTGATTTATTAAATGTTAAATAAAACCGCGTTTGGATCCACACCTCTTGTCCGTCTTATCCTGTGTCTACACTAGACGTTACAGAACGATCGACCAATAATGGATCCAGCGGTTATCCGGGCATGCTGCCGCCTCCTGGACCTGAAGCAAGGAAGCCGCCCGGTGGAGGATCACATTAGGGACTTCCTGTACCTAGCGAGCGCCACCGACTATCCTGACTCCTCCCTGGTGGTGTTCTTCCAGGCTAGCCTGACCGGTATGCTCCAGGAGCGGTTGCCGCCGGCGACACGTGGCTGGACGCTCTGTGAGTTCATGGAAGAGACACTTCTGGCATGCGGCTCGCTATTTACTGTGGATGTGGTTGAGGATCCTGCCTCTCCTCCCACGGCGATGACCCTCCAGTCGTCCTTGGCTCATCCTCTTCCACCTGCCCCACCGGTCAGCGAGCTCGCCCCCACGCCTGTCGTCATCCACGAGCCAGCACGGTCGACTTCGTCTGCCCGGAGGAGGAGAAGAAGTCGGGCTTCCGCCTTCCGGCCAACGTCAGCCACGGTCAGCGAGCCAGAGCCCACGCCTGCCCCGGTCTGCGAGCCAGAGCCCACGCCTGTCACCATGAGCGGGCCAGAGCCCACGCCTGTCACCGTGAGCGAGCCTGTGCCCACGTCAGCCACGGTCAGCGAGCTTGAGCCCATGCCAGCCACGGCCTGCGAGCCTGAAGCCACCCTGACCAGGAACAGTGTACCCACGAATACCACAGTCAACGAGCCAGCGCCTGTAGCCTCGACCGTCCCTGAGCCAGCGCCTGTAGCCTCGACCGTCCCTGAGCCAGCGCCTGCAGCCTCGACCGTCCCTGAGCCAGCGCCTGTAGCCTCGACCGTCCCTGAGCCAGCGCCTGTAGCCTCGACCGTCCCTGAGCCAGCGCCAGCAGCCATGACCGTCCAAGAGCCAGCGCCAGCAGCCATGACCGTCCCAGGGCCAACGCCAGTAGCCAGGACCATCCAACAGCCAGCGCCCCTCGAACCTTCTAGAGCTCTGCTTCCCAAGCCTCCCCGGGCTCCGCCTCTCGAGCTTTCCAGAGCTCCGCCTCTCGAGCTTTCCAGAGCTCCGCCTCTCGAGCTTCCCGAGCCTCCCAGGGCTCTGCCTCTCAAACCTCTCGAGCCTTCCAGGGCTCCGCCTCTCAAGCCTCTCGAGCCTTCCAGGGCTCCGCCCCTCGAGTCACTTGGGCCTTCCAGGGCTCCGCCCCTCGAGTCACTCGAGCCTTCCAGGGCTCCGCCCCTCGAGTCACGCGAGCCTTCCAGGGCTCCGCCCCTCAAGCCTCTCGGGCCTTCCAGGGCTCCGCCTCTCGAGCCTCCCAGGGCTCCGCCCCTCAAGCCTCTCGGGCCTTCCAGGGCTCTGCCTCTCGAGCCTTCCAGGGCTCCGCCTCCAGAACCTCTCGAGCCTTCCACGGCGCTTCTCCCCGAGCCTCCTACAGCTCTGCTCCCCGAGACTCCTGAGCCACCTACGGCTCCGCCTCCCGAGCCTCCTACGGCTCCGCCTCTAAAGGCCCCTACGGCGCCACCTTCCTCGGCTCTTTCTCCTGAGCCTTCCTCGGCTCTTTCTCCTGAGCCTTCCTCGGCTCTTTCTCCTGAGCCTTCCTCGGCTCTTTCTCCTGAGCCTCCCACGGCTCTGCCTCCTGAGCCTCTCACGGCTCCGCCTCATGAGCCCCTCGAACCTTCCTCGGCTCTGCCTTCCTCGACTCCGCCTCCTGAGCCTCCCTCAGCTCCGCCTATTGAGGCCCCAGAGCCACCCTCAGCTTTATCTCCAGAGGCCCTTGCAGCTCCGCCCCCAGGGTCTCCTGCGGCCTTGCCTGCGCCTCCTTCGGCGCCACCACTCAAGTCTTCGACTGCTCCATCTCAGAAGTCCTCCTTGGCTCCGCCAGCTCCCCTAGTGGCCACTCTTCCTCCCAGGCCCCTTGAACCAGCCCTAGCCCTAACCTGTCCCTGTCCTGGAGCCACATCCCAGGTCCCCTGATCCGGCCCCTGTTCTGCGGCCATCTCCCAGGCCCCCTAGACCTGTCCCTGTCTTGTGGCTGCCTCCCAGGCCTCCTCGAACTGTCCCTGTCCTGTGGCCACCTCCCAGGTCCCCTGAACCGGCCCTTGTCAAGTGGCCAGCCCCCAGGCCATCTAAACCAACCTCTGTCCTGTGGCCACCTCCCAGGCCCCCTGAACAGGCCCCTGCTCTACAGCCATCTCCCAGGCCTCCTAAACCTGTCCCTACCCGGTGGACGTCCCCCAGGCCACCCAACCTGGTTCCCTGCACACACCCCCAGAGACTGCTTACCTGCCCTCTCGGCCTCCCTGGTCTGCCTTTCTGCCCTTTGTGCCCCTGTGGACTTTCTCATTGCCACTTTTGCCTCCTTGGACTGCCTAATTTCCCCTTGTGCCCCCTTGGTCTGTCTCCGTGTCCCTTGTGCCCCCTTGGTCTGTCTCCGTGTCCCTTGAGCCTCCTTGGTCTGTCTCCGTGTTCCCTGTGCCCCCTTTGGTCTGTCTGTTTTCCCCCTTTTCTGGCCCCTCACTCCTTGAACATTTGTTTATCCCTGCTATTTTTTCTTTTCTGTGTCTTAAGACCATCTGGAATCCGGTCCTTTTGAGGGGGGATTCTGTAACGATTCCCCGTTGTCTGCCCTGTGTTCTCTGTCGCACTATCACGTTTATGTCATATTTCCTGGTCTGTTCCGTGTTTTCCGTTTCACCCGTCACCGTTCACGCTCCATGTCGCGTTTTCCTTGTTGTTCGCCCTGTGTTTCACTGTCCTTGTCTAAACTACATTTCCCACAATTCCCGGTCTCCCTCACTGCCTGCATTCATCATTGTTTTCACCTGTGTCTCGTTCAGTCTCCACTTTGTACGTGTATTTAAACCCTGATTCTTTGTTTAATCACTGTCGATCGCTGTTTGTATCCGGTATGTTGTCAAGCCTGATCTGTGTATCCTTTACCCTAGTTCTGTTTTGTGTTTTTGTTCCCTCGTGTGTAATCTGATTCATTGTGTTTTCAGTTGCCTGTTTTCCCATCGTGGACTTTTCTTTGTGTTTACCCTTTTATTTATTATATGTTAAATATTCATTGTGTTTTCAGTTGCCTGTTTTCCCATCGTGGACTTTTCTTTGTGTTTACCCTTTGATTTATTAAATGTTAAATAAAACCGCGTTTGGATCTGCACCTCTTGTCCGTCTTATCCTGTGTCTACACTAGACGTTACAATATTGTACTTACATGCAAATGCTTATAATACAGTGCTAGTCAAGAACATGTATTCTTGACTAGGAGTAATCACCTGTTCTAATCAAAGGGTTAAGCTTCTTTTAGGCTTTAAATGAGTACAAAGGTATATAATGAAAGACCACACAAGCAGAATTATTTAATTTGTGACCCCTGGCATCTCCCACACTTCGGATAAAAGAACTTGCAGGGTTATGCAGCTTTTAAGCACATGACAATTACATTCTCAAAATCCCCTGCTCTTGGACACAACAAAATCCCACAGAAACATGTATACATATACAGGCTGATCCAAGCCAGGAGTGTAACCTCCAAAGGTGATGTTTGTTTTTGTTTGTTTTCCCACTAATTTTGTTTGTTTCGTTGGTTGTTGTATTTTCCATGAACACACTAAACGTACACTGAGCAGTTTTCCAGAGGGTTATTAATCTAGTGATTTTACAAACCAATAATATGTATTCTGAAGTCATTTAAAATTGACACCCTGTTGCTGATTTGTCCAGAACTTACATTTTGATTTTAAGAAAAGAAATCCTAATACCATGATTACAACACAATGTTCAATGTATTTTGAATGGAAATGTGGCTTTTATTTTGTGCAGATAAAATAATAATTAAACCGTATTGGGCAACTGAATGTGTGATCTACAGTATATGTGAATTATTCTATTTAACACAATAAAATGTCATTACTAAATATTATAGTTGGACAGTTATGTAAGAATGAGCACATAAAATATTTAATCCCATTAATTGCCAGCACCTTGTTAATATTCATGGAGTTGAGAGAGGCTATTCAGTGTGTGTGTGTGTGTGCTTATGTGTGTTTATGTGAGAGTGTATTTATCACTTTGTGGGGACCACATGTCCCCATGAGGAAAACAGCTTATAAATCATACTAAATTATGTTTTTTGAAAATGTAAAAATGCAGAAATTTTCTGTGAGGGTTAGGTTTAGGGGTAGGGTTAGGGGATAGAACCTATAGTTGTACAGAATAAAAAACATTATGTCATTATGTAAAACATGGAAACCCAACAACAACAACAACATTCCTTAAATGGTCCATCTCTTTCCATTAAAACAAATTAAAATCTTTCCACCGGGGGGGGGGGCGGTGGAAGGATGTGTGTGTTATATTGTTGGTATGTTTCAGGACACAAGAAGTAAAGGGAAACCTGTGTCCTCAGGAAGGTGTGTTGCTTATTTACTCCCAACTGTAACATTTTTGCCCTGATATTCTTTGCTTCTCCACAAATTAAGCCATCTTTGTGACTTTCAATGTTTTCGCATGCCCTCAGACAATGGGACATAGCCTAAAGGTTGCTTGCTCGCTTGAGTTTTGCTGAACTAATTGAGCCTTAATTAACTAGGAGAGATGTAGCCTCCCCGATCTGATTGGCCAAACACTTAGCCCTGTCTTGCATACAGGAAGGGGGCAGTGTTGACAGGAAGGGCTTTGTCTTATACAGCAAAGATGTAACTCCCACCCAATTGAGGCAAGGAATACACACACATGCTTCACTCCACTTCACTGTGTTTGCTGCAGGCTGTCTGTCTGTGTGTTGCTAAGTGACAACAGTTGATCAAGTCTTGGCTTTGTGTGGAATTATTTACATTAGCTGTGTAAAAACTGTCAATATTATGTCTCCCCACAAAGTGATAAATACATGCTCACATAAACACACGTAATTGTCTTTAAATTAAAGGTGCTGTAAATGATCTTAGCCATTCTGCAAGACTAGCCACTGAATTAGACACACTCCTCCTTTCCAAAGCCCCGCCCTCCAAAAATACTGTTGTACCGTTGAGACTGTTGTAATCACAGATTTTAGTTCCAGGAAGCTGGATATTTTGTTCAACTTGAATGATCAGTTCAACTACCATGCTCTCAGCTTCCTTCCTGCCTCCCATATATGGGCTGCTCTGTAAGCTTACAAAATGATTGACAGGTAGAAAGCACATCAAAGTCTTCTGATTGGCTAAATACAGAATCTGACATTGGTTAGCAATCACATTTTTGCATCCTGATGAGTTTAGTGCTGACACAGAGGCAGAGGTGATAGTTTAGGACACCTAATTCACTGTTATCTGACATAATAGGAATATTTTATGTGTTCCGTTCCATAAAAAATCCCTTACATCACTTTTAACTTATCTAAAAATAATCTATGTCATATGTGCGTTCGTCCAGTTGTACTGAACATCAGCACAGCTGTGATTACCTATGGTCTAATATGACTATTCCTCATATGGTCCTTGAATCCAACTGGACGAGAGACGTTCCATGAGTACTGATATCTCAGAACAGCAGCACTCTGAACAGATGCTATACTGTTTGTATCACTCCGCTTGTGTTCGTGCGGTTCTAAACTAAAGTGTAAGAGCAGCGCAGATCTGTAAAAGAGTGTGTGACTCTGAAGAGTGCGCTGATGTGTGTCTTTTCATTTTCTCCTGTGACATTAAAAGTTTTAGCCAGCAGGTGAAGACAAAATAAAATGTTTATGTCTTATGACCCAGTTATGTTTGACGTGCCTTGTGTCAGCACACGGTCAGTTTCTCTAAAGTCAACAGCATTGTCTCTCACTCCATAATCACTCGGATTACTATACTACTACATTACAGTTGGGGAAATCAGTTAAACTAACAGCTTCAGCATTAAGTCTTATCACAGTTGAGAGACACAACAAACAATGTAATCAAGAACATCCTCAATGCACTTACCTGATAGTGGAGTTTCCACGTTGGAAGCAGATGAAATATTCAACATGGCAGAGGAGAGAACAATTTCTAAAGTGAATGACACTCTCTCTTTCTCTCCCACTTTGTCACACAAACACACACACACACACACATCCTTATTTCTCCAATGACTTGTTAGAAACATTCCAAGCCATCCTTCAAAGTTATGTTTTCGAATTAGTAACAGAGACTTTTGATTTGATTGATTTGATTTGATTTGAAATCTTTATTTCGAACATGGAAAAGAAAGTATATAAAAATATAAAACAATGTTTAAAAACATAAGAGAAAAAAACAAAACAAATGAGCAGCAAAAAAATATATATACTTTCCTGTTGACATACTTCTATTACATGTGCGAAAAGGATTAGGAAGAAGTAAAACTTATATACTCCTACCCCCTTAATTCTTACAGTCATTCAATTTACAATTTTTATATTATTATTATCATATTGTTCTATACATCCATACACATATACATACACTTACATATGTATATATATACATACACATACACACATACATACACATGCATACCCACATACACATCATTGTGACCACTGACAAGTATTTATTTCTCTAACCTCAATTTTGTACTTATTTTGTACTAAGCAGCAAAAAAAAAAAAAAAAAAAAAATCTGCACATCTTTTGAACGGCAGACCCTGATCCATGGCATAAGAAAGTAGTTCCATGCACTAATGCTTATTTGGTATTGTTTACTGTTTAAAAGCAATATCACACTCGCAATTGTGCTGTATTGCCCTAAATCAGCACAGTTGAGATTACATTAGTCCTTGGGCCATACAGCAGTCTTGATTGTGTGATATTGCTTTGTTCTACACATACTCAAGAGACATAATATACACAAGACAAATCCATAAAGGTTAATGTTGTGGAAAACAGAACTTTTCCTTGATGAATTCCAAAATGTTTTAGCATCTCAAAAGACTATAGCTGCTGTTATGACTTTACATCTTGGTTGCATAGACAGAAATATTCAGTAATATCCCTTTAAGAAAACATGGTTGCCATAACAACAATAGCAAGTGTAATCACCGTAATAGCAACCTGTGCATAATATGTTTGCAGTCCATCATAATTTTAAGTAAATTTAGGAAATTAAGTAAATCTATTTGACAGAAAATTGATGATGGGAGAAAAACAGATGTCTGGTCTCAGAGGTACCCAATCATGCCCTCTCGATTTCTCTTTGTTTCTATAAATTCTCCAGAAGCATCACTTACCGAATGTCTTTGTACAAGGTTAAAAACAGCTCAAAGAAGTTGGCAGTCTTTACAAAAGGAGGAAACAAAAAACCTAGGAGATTTTGGATGCATATCTGCCACAGACATACTGTAATATTTTGTCATTGTTAATGGCTAGGGAAGAGAGCAACACTTTAGATCTTGCTTACTCTTCAGACATTGTTGTGGTATGGAGAACAGTGAAACATTACCTGTGTTGTACATAAAATTAGGTTGTTTTCAAACATGTAGATTGGAAAAAATTGTCCTCAAATTAAGTAGAGAAACAGTTCAATGGCCTGGTATTCCAGTGAGAGAGCATACTGTACATGCATATTTGAGGACATGCATGCATAAGCACTAATGTAAAAAATACAGAAATGTTATCATGTAGTCATGATTAAAAAGAGTCCAGTAAGAGCACAAGGTAAGAAAAACACTTGTGCAAATATTTAATCACAACCATGTACTTTTGGAAATGTGACCGCACCCTATAAAATGAACTGCTCTTTGTGAATATTTTCTTTTTTGGAGATGATTAATCATTCATATTAAAAACAACTTTTACAGTCAAAGTGCTTTTAAAATGTAATTCTATTAAATCTATGATTCTAGATGTGAGAGTTAGTAAATTGCTCTTAATAACAGCACTTAATATCTTTCTGGGATTATCTTACAAGCATGCATCACCGAATAACTCATACACACATATGCAGACATGTTATGTAACAATGAATTTGATCAACAGAGTGGAAATCTACTAGATGCAATTTGTGCAGAAATACAAAACTTACAATAAAAAGGTGCCAATTCAATTTCTGCAAAACCAATATTGAAATTATTTATTACAACAAGTTAAATCATGTGAAAAGCAGTGAGACTGAAGAAGACTAATGACTAAAAACATATCAGGTTATTTTAAAATAATTTTTAGTACTGTTGATATTGTAGCTGTTAGAAACTATACTCTCATTTGTGCAAGATAATAATCAGTGTGTATATGTAAATTATCTAAGAAGCTAAACTTATTATGCCATCTTGTATATGAGAAAATGTATGGAGATTTCAGTAACATCAAGTAATAAAATCACCTAAACACATTTTTGTATGGTAGTGGATAGGATTACATTAATGTCAGTTTACCAGTATCTTTTCAGTTGTAGGCTTTTTTCAAATGAGAGAGAGTGAGCGAGAGAGAGAGAGAGAGAGAGAGAGAGAGAGAGAGAGAGAGACAAAGAGTGGGGAGAGAGAATGATAAAAGATTGAAAGAAAAAATGAGAGATGGAGAAATGAAGCAGAGAAGACAGAAAGAAGCAAAGTATAGTATGCTGTTTGTGGTTTACTTCCATGCTTGAGTAAAGTTTATCTATTTCTCTCTTGTTTTGCTTTTGAAAATATTTAGATAAGCAGAGAACCTGCTGCCACCGGGTGAAGTGGTAACAAGTCCACACATGTGCCATACCACATACAAACAAAGAACTAAATGGCAGTTACTTACACTGTAACACTGTAATGCCTTATAAAAAGGCAGTCGTACACTCAGTTCAGAGATTATACAGCTTTGTGAAACTGTAAAAAATTTCTTCCTATGAATAATCTCAAGAGAATCTGAATTAATAAACAAATAACCTTGTAATAAACCGAGAGAGAGAGAGAGAGAGAGAGAGTGAGAAACTTGTGATTTTTGCCACACAATGTGATTTCTGAACAATATGGATAGTAGCAAAGAGTGCAATTAATTCCAACATTCCTGTTGGAGATAGGAAAGTGTAGAATTTCCCCATGTCAGTGTTATTTCAAAGGGAGAATGTCTGAGATAAAAGAAAGAGATTTTCAACCAGTACAGTTGACTGACTAACCAGTGAGCAGTGGAAGTGGTAACAGATCAGTTACAGATGCTAAGCTTTCCACTTTTTAGAAGTTTGTATGAATCTAAATGATATCAACTCTAACACTAATAAATATAATAGACACTATTTTGCAAATGCACAGGTTCACAATCTGAGGATCACACTCTCCAAAATCCCCAGAAATAAAGTACTGTGAAAACGTTTTAGGCAGTTGTGAAGAATGTTGTATTGTGAGGATGTTTTCAAAAATAATGCCATGAATAGTTTTCATTTATCAATTAAAGGAACTTAATTAAGCTGTATAAACTTAACTTTATTCTGAAGCCACAGTCACTCAAGGCTTTGAGCATGCAACATCACCTTTGCAGTGTTATAGTAACTGAGACCGGACTTGGTCCAAAAGACCATATTTTATGGGCTTGGTCTTGTCATGGACTCGGAAGCATTTGGACTCAGACTTGAACAATTGTGGAATTCTTGTCAATGCAGTCTCTAGGCACGCTTATGATTTCAAGCTCGATAACACTTGCTAGCACTTGACGTATACGCAGAGTGCATAGGAAGTGTAATCGAGCTTGAAATCATGATTACCTAGGAGATATACGGTCAAGATGTACAGTGAAAAAGTAGCTATATTTTGGTCTTTTCTCACCCAAAACCAATTGCATCTCTTAAGAAGACATTGATTAAATGTTTTAAATGTTGTATGAATTACTTTTATGCTGACGTTCTCTCCTCTTTGGAGCTTTAAGAGGTCTGGTCACCATGCACCTGCATTGTTTGGACCTACAGAGCTGAGATATTCCTCTAAAAATCTTTGTTTTTATTCAGCAAAATAAAGAAAGTCATATACATCTTAGATGGTATGTGGGTGAGTAAATGATAAGAGAATTTTCATTTTTGGGTGAACAAACCCTTTAAGATTTCTTTAGGCCTATATGAGTCTTGTATCAGACTCTTGTATCGTCTTCTGGTCTCTGCCTTGTATCAGACTGAACCTACTCTGTTCTAGACCTGGACTTTTAGTTGTACAAGCTGGTCTCGAGTACAACACTGCACTTGGACATGATATGATGTCATGGTTGAGGGCGTCTGTTGTTTTAATAAATAATACATAAATTAACAAATAATATTATATTCAAAATGTTAAAATAAACCATCCATTCAATTTCCCCCAAACAATAAAAACACTCAGCTTTGAAATATGTACTCTAAGGCTTGAGCCAAGAGGTCAGCGTGCAACGCTTTGATCATCCATTGTTTACACGTCTTCTCGCATACAAACTTTAATTAAATAACTAAAATACTTTAATTTTCATGTGCAGCAGAATGCAAAATTTCTTAGCATGAACTCATGTTTCTGGTCTCCCACATTCAGATGCATTTGAATGGAAGTGAAAGAGCGAAATGTGTAGTGCAATTGTTTTATTCTTTTTTGTCAAATTAAACATTCGGCTTTGGAGTCCTGAGAAGTTAATTTTTTTATTTTTTTATTGATTTTTTTTGCTACGTAATGTTTCCTCAGCTATGTTTTACATTAGTAAAATATTATGCAAGTCAGCAATAAATGTTGGAATGTTCAGTGCTCTACGAGTTTTACAGACGTGCAGCTTCGTTGTGTGAAACTGTCTGTACATGATGTTCACAGTCCTCAAATGGCTTTTACTAAATTAACTTCAGTGTGTCACTCAAAAACTTGATAAGCAGCTTCTTCAGCCAGGGTACACATCATTCATGTCTTTTCAGACATGTCTTCTTTATTTAGCTAACTTGAGTAGACAACATAATTATTTGTTGATGTTCTGTAAGTCTTCATTAATGTCTTTGAAGTATTTAACCAATTAAGGTCTTGCAATAAGGTATTTAACCAATTAAGGTCTAGCAACATTAGCGAAGCTTCTGAAAATAATTGAAATACAATGGTATTTCAATTATTTTCAGAAGCTTCACTAATGTTGCTATATTCTTAGTCTGAGCAGAAGAAAAAGAACATCACAAATACACACTCAATGCAAGACTTAACTACTTGGTCGTGGGGCTCTCTGTAAAGTAATGCATAGTCACAAAATATGATGTTTAACTGTATTGATATAAAAAACACTGTTCAAATTTGTACACAGAAGTATTAAAAAGCTGTGAATTTCAATTTAATCTTATTATAATTGATGTTCAAACCTTGTTTGCTCACATAACTGTCACCTGTAATAAATTATATCCCCATTAAAATACGATAAGTAATAAAAGTAGACTTAATAAATATTATATTTGCCCTGATGTGTAAATAACAATATATAGGAACTGTATCTAAAATAAATAAGGGGTGGTAAATTGTGACTTTGTACCCATTTACACAATAACTAGGCTAAGTTGTAACTTATGTATAGCTGATGCAACCAGTCCCGCACAATATACAAATTCTCTTCAGGGGTTGAGTTGGTGATTACTGTGTTGTTTTTGGTTTGCCCAAGGGAGAATACTTGGAAACTGTTAAGACTTGTTCTACTAAAGCTTGTGTTAATAACACACACATGAAAGAGATGACAGGCAGAATTTAAGCCATCATTTCTTTATTGATTGTTCTCTCCGTAAAGCACAAACTAAAAACAAATGGCACCTAAAATGATGCACAATGCAAAACTAAGAGGCAACCATGCAAGTCTGTAACTGGTACTAGTGACCCCATCTCATCTTTCCCTTCTACCTTTTCACTCTCTCTCTCTCTCTCTCTCTCTCTCTCTCTCTCTCTCTCTGTCTTTCTCTCTAACTCACACACACAATATCACAATCACACTGGGCTGTTTGCAAAAATGCAAAAGGGAAAATGAATAGAAGCAAAGCAAAAAAAGAGAGAGAGAGATTGAGAGAGAGAGAAAGAGAAGGAGTGTACAGGAGAGAACAGTTTTCTAACAGGACAAAGGGAGGCAAACAGACAATGAAAGAAAGAGAAAGAGTTATGTCTAGGTACTGTTTGAATGGTTATTTGGGACTTCTTTCACAGCTCCAGTTCCGAGCAGGAATTGTTTGTTCTCTAACTCACACGCACACACAGCAAATCTTTATCAGCAGATTTTCAAACTTACATGCAAACTTACATCACATTTCACACACTGTTCCTTTTCTGTCGTGCCTCCTACTATTTATATTTATAATGCACCAACTTGCCCTGTGTCAGCCCATTTTTTAAGTTCTGTACATGGATTACAGTTACTCGTAGCCATGCTTTTAAGGTATGGAATGTATTATTTAATTGGTGATTTACTGCTAGGAATAGCTTGCTGGGGTTTCCCTCATTTTCCAGTTGATTATATTTTGCATGTTTATAGACTACCCCTTTCTACTTCAACTTATCAATATATCATTCAACACAACTGGAAACAGATTCTCATTTCATGCAAAAAATTAAAATGAACAATTAAAGCAAAAGAAGATGCTTAATATGCAGTAATATGCATGTTTATTATGCAGTAATATGCATGTTTATGCATGTTTTTAAAAGTGTAATTTTTCTTTGGAATGCCCGCAATCTGTCCCATATCTCAAGAGACACATACACTCTTTTTGAGTCTTTACATAAAACACTTATAGAAACCTGCACAACAGTGTGTTACAAGCTTTGAGGTTCTGATTTTGGATGTCAGCCTATAGATTCCTCCTATAGAATATTTTCCTGTAGCCTCCCACAACGATGCTCTGTAGTGTGCAGACTTTTAGATGTGTGTAATAAATGTGTGCTGCTAGCCTGTCAAAATGAACTCTTTTGTTGTCAGTCATTGTGTATTGTTCTAATACAGAATAGCTGTCATTCTGATAACAAAACTGTTGACAATGAGTTGTTTGATGTTGCTTTAACTGAACTGTGGCAGGATTGCAAATTTGAAATTACATTGGTTTTCTACCTCATTTGAATGCCTTGCCCAACAAAGGATTTTTATGGACCACCTATTGCTGTGACCACATAATCTTATTTAAGAGGTATTAGAGGAAAATTAGAAATTCAACTTTTGTTTTGCACACATGCAATTAAAGGTATAGTTCACCCAAAAATGAAAATTCTGTCATTATTTAATCACCCTCATGTTGTTCCAAACCCTCATGACTTTCTTTCATGGAACTAAAAAGGAGACGTTAAGCAGAATGTTAGGGACTGACATTCTCAATCACATTCACTTTCATTTAATATTCTCTCTCCATGCAATGTCATTCACCATGAAAGTGGTAACGTATTGGGTAAAGTATTACTTCAAGTGTTGGATATATTTACAGGAAAGACGTTGAATTCCAAAGAGAGCACTTAGAAATGTTATGAGATTACAAAGAATGTTTCAAATATAATAAATTGTTTTGTTCTTTTGCAGCCAAACTCAGGAGTTCAGTGTGTGCTTTTATTTATACAAATGTAGAGGCCTGTGTATTTTATAATCTTCTTCATCTAACAACTTTTATATCATGTGCACCAACTTCAAAACAGTCATGGTCTGTTAAATGCTGGTTGAGATTGAAATAATCAAAGCCCTCAGCTTGAATTTAAATCAGATGCTCCTGCTAAATGGAGTGAACAGTTCACTCCATTTAGCAGGAGCATCTGATTTAAATTTAAACATTGACACCATCTGTGTCAGATCCTCATCTATTTTAAATAAATCTAGAGCATTTTTAAATAATAAAACATGGTTAAGAGAGCCTCTCCAGCATAGCCTCTTGGCGAACTTATTTGCAGAAACTCAGAAGCTTCTGACAGATTGACTGGAAAATATGGTGATTAGATGATGGAATATGGCCTGTGCATTTGGGGATGAAAACAAATAAATATATATATATATATATATATATATATATATATATATATATATATATATATATATATATATATATATTTATAATTTTTTTGTAAAAAGAGTTGATTTTAATTCTGTGGGGACCTTTTATTATATTGGAAATTAATTAATAGACTTGCCAATGAGTACTTGTTGAATGTGAGCTTTAATGGTGTTCAGAAAAGTATACATTTAAATTATTAATCAGTAGCTTCAGGGGTGAGATTTCTGTAATTTATGTAATTAAATGGCAATCTTACCTGTTCAGTCTAGACTATGTAGTTCAGAAAATAAAATGTATATAGGGGACACCAAGGCTAGTTATCAAACTTAACTCCAGAGAATATTTTTCAGGGTAGGTTTATATGGAGTAAGTTGTCACAATGGTAATTAACAAAATGTTAAATATAATGTACAAAGATATCAAACCATTGTTTTGGCCAGTAAATATTGTAATTTATATATTTATAATAACACCTGTGACATCTTGCCCCCGACTTTATAATATTAATTTATGATAAATGCTTTTATCCTAAGAACACACTTCAAGCATTCAAGTTCAAATTTTAATTAATTACATAGTTGACTCTTGCCTGAATGTATGCCAATGTGGTTTTCTTGTGCTCACTAGTTTATCCAACAGCTATAGCACAAATATGAAGATATTTAAATTTTAGTTTGGAGAATAAAATTCACAAAAATGATTCTAATTTAAGAGGGTTTTTTAACCAACATACAAAACCACAGAAAAAAAACGTCTAGGTTACGTAACCTCCATTCCCTGATGGAGGGAAAGAGGCGTTGTGACAGAGAAGCGACACTAGGGGTCTCTCTTGAGCACCGATATCCACCTCTGATCTATGAAAAAAGGCCAATGAGAAGTTGGCAGCCGGTATTTGCATGTCCCGCCCCCGAACATACGGGTATTTAAGCGGCGCAAATATGGGAGTTCATTCAGGATTTTTCTGAGGAGCCGGAAATGGTCCGGCCACAACAGTGGCTCGGCTCAGCAACATGGCGGGGAAGACACAACGTAGAGCAACTACGGCCGGGGCCCTTACACGCATTGAGGGAAGGGGGTCTTAGCCCTTCTTTCAGGGGGAGAAGACCCTGCGGAGGCCACACCTACCCGGCAGGGGAGGCAAAGAGTGGCAAATACATCACATGGCCTGTTAGGACCTATGTGGAAAAGTTGTTGCGGTGGTAGATCCAGCCTCGTAGAGGGGGGAAGCATACAGCATGGCGACCGAGGCAGCTGTACCTGCCTAAGAGAGACACGGGGGTCCGCTCGTGAGGGGACAGTACCACGGAATTACACACAGGGGGAGTCCAGGAGGCCTTACTTGTGGAGCACCTATTCCAGTACAGGGTAGCCTTTGGGTACCCGTAGTGGCTTGGGTCGGTGAGTTCCTCCGCTGAACTGCGGACCCAAAAGGGCTAGGGAGGAGTCAACCAGCGACCCAAAGACGGGGTCTCCTGGGAACAGAGGCGCACTATTTTACCTCGGCTGAGGGAAAGGGCGCTAGGCGCAAGCGATTCACCCGGCCAGAACGTCAGTGTGTTACCAAGTTCTACGGGCTCGGACCTGAGAAAACACGGGACGATACTGATTCAACACGGAGATTGTAAAACCTCGAGAAAGTGTTAGGTGTTGCCCACCCTGCTGCTCTGCAGATGTCTTCTAGGGAGGTGCCCCTGGCCAGTGCCCATGAGGACGCAACACCCCTAGTGGAGTGAGCTCGGACCCGCGGGGGGGGGGGGGGTGGGGGGTGCACGGCCTGGGTGTGATAAGCCAATGAAATGGTGTCAACAACCCAGTGGGCAAGCCTCTGTTTGGAGACAGCGTTCCCTTTCCGCTGTCCCCCGAAGCAGACAAAGAGCTGCTCAGAGCGTCTAGTGCTCTGCGTGCATTCCAGATAGATACACAAAGCACGTACTGGACACAGCAACGAAAGGGTTGGGTCTGCCTCCTCCCGGGGCAGCGCTTGCAGGTTCACTACCTGATCTCTGAAGGGTGTGGTAGGAACCTTGGGCACATAGCCCGGTCGCGGTCTTAGGATCACGTATGTGTCTGCCGGACCGAACTCCAGGCAAGTGTCGCTAACAGAGAACGCTTGCAGGTCCCCGACCCTCTTGATGGAGGTGAGCGCAATCAGCAGGGCGGTCTTGAGAGAGAGAGCTCTGAGTCCAGCTGAATCTAGCGGCTCAAAGGGGGGTCTCTGGAGGCCCGTGAGGACGATCGAGAGATCCCAGGAGGGGAATAGGTTAGGCCTTTGAGGAACCTGACAATTAAGTCGTGCTTACCAAGAGACTTGCCATCTATCGTGTCGGGGTGAGCCGCGATGGCGGCGACATACACCTTGAGGGTGGAGGGGGACAGCCTCCTCTCCAGCCTCTCATGTAGAAACACGAGCACTGACCTAACCGCACACTTCTGTGGGTCTTCAGCTCGGGAAGAACACCAGCTTGTGAACAGACGCCACTTTAGGGCATAAAGATGCTTGGTTGAGGGGGCTCTGGCTTGGTTGATAGTATCTATGACGGTCGGTGGTAGGCCGGCTAGATATCTTCCTTATCCTGTCCAGGGGCCAGACGTGGAGGTTCCAGAGGTCTGGGTGCGGGTGCCAGAGCGTGCACCGTCCATGAGAAAGAAGGTCCTTCCTCAGGGGAATTCGCCAGGGAGGGGCTGTCACAAGGAGCGTGAGGTCCGAGAACCAAGTCCGGGTGGGCCAGTAGGGGGCCACCAGAATGATTGCTCTTCGTCCTCCCTGACCTTGCATAGCACATGTGCAAGAAGGCTCACTGGGGGAAATGCGTACTTGCGCAGCCCCGTGGGCCAGCTGTGTGCCAACGCATCTGCCCCGAGGGGAGCCTCTGTCTGGGCATACCAGAGCAGGCAGTGGGAGGTTTCTTGGGAGGCAAACAGGTCTACCTGGGCCTTGCCGAACCATTCCCAGATCAGCTGGACCGACTGGGGTGACTAGGATGTGTTTGTCTCAAATTAATGGGAGAAACTTCCTCAGGGCAAAGAAAACAGCCAGCAGCTCTAGGCAGTTGATGTGCCAACGCAGCGGGGCCTGGTTCCAACGGCCTGCGGCGGTGTGCCCATTGCACACGGCGGCCCAACCCAATTTGGAGGCATCGTTTGTGACCAGAACGCATCGGGACACCTGCTGCAAGGGTACCCCTGCCCGTAGAAAGCAGAGGTCTGTCCAGGGTTTGAGGGTTTGGCGGCAGGCGGTGGTAACTTTCACATTGTGCATGCCGCGGCGCCATGCTCGTCTCGGGACTCGAGTCTGGAGCCAGTGCTGAAGTGGTCTCATATGCATCAACCCCATCGGTGCGGCTGCCACGGAGGATGCCATATGCCCCAGGAGCTGTTGGAATCATTTTAGAGGGACCACGGTACCTGGCTTGAGGGAAGCGAGGCATTTCAGCACCGACTGAGCACGCTCGTTGGAGAGACGTGCTGTCATTGAGACTGAGTCTAACTCCAAACCGAGAAAAGAGATGCTCTGGACTGGGGTGAGCTTGCTCTTTTCCCAGTTGACCTGAAGCCCCAAACGGCTGAGGTGCCTGAGCACCTGGTCTCTGTGCGCGCATAATAACTCTCGCGAGGGGGCCAGGATGAGCCAGTCCTCGAGGTAATTGAGTATGCGTATGCCGGCTTCTCGGAGCGGGGCAAGAGCTGCCTCTGCGACTTCCGTGAAGACGCGAGGGGACAGAGACAGGCCGAAGGGGAGGACTTTGTACTGATAAGCCTGGCCGTCGAACGCGAACCGTAGAAAGGGTCGATATCGAGGGCGAATCGAGACATGGAAGTACGCGTCCTTCAGGTCTACCGCTGCGAACCAATCTAGATGCCGGACGCCAGATAGAATTTGTTTCTGGGTGAGCATTTTGAACGGGAGTTTGGACAGGGTCCGATTGAAAACTCGCAGGTCCAAGATCGGTCGTAAGCCGCCGCCTTTCTTGGGTACAAAGAAGTAAGGGCTGTATAAACCCTTCTTCTTTTCGGTTGGAGGGACAGGCTCTATAATCTAAGGCGTCCTTGATTCTTCGCGCAGAGACTGGGCATGTTTGCCGTGTACTGCGGAAAAATGAACGCCCATGAAGGGGGGCGGAGGCCTGGCAAACTGAATTGTGTAACCGAGTCGAATGGTCCGGTGCAGCCAGTGTGACGGGCTGGTCAGTGAAAGCCACGCCTCTAAGCTCCGTGCTAGGGGCACCAAGGGGACGAGTATTTTGGACGTACCCGGCGGGGCTTTGCAGCGGTGCGGAACAGGTAATGTGGCATCGGGAGGCAGTGAAGCGGCCCGAGGCTCCGGTGCTGAGAATAGACTCAAAGCACTTACCTTGCTCCGTGCACCCGGCAGGGGGTGGGTACGTGACTGAGGAGGAGGTCTGATGTTGGCGTCCTCTGGACTCGTCTGAACCGGCCGGCCGGGGAACAGTCGTGGGGATGGAGGCGGGGACGCCGCGTCCAGGAAGCCGGGACTGTTGAGGCCTGAAAGCAGAGTGCCGTGAGAACGGCATTTGCGGGCCATGTGACCCAGAGACAAAGGAAATAGCTTTTTATTGAGAATTTGGGTACCGCAGCCCCTACCACCTCCGGAGCTAACGTCTTGGACTCTGGGTGGGCTGTCTCAGGAGCGCCTGGGAGCCTTCCGGGTCCTCGAGGGGGTCCGTGAGACAGGGGGCGTGCGGTTGGCTCGACGCTGGGGCTGAGAGCTGGGCCCGGGTTGAGGCGGAGCTGAAGGTTTCCTGGCCGCGGGAGGACGCCCTCCCGCTGCCATCCCCAAATTGCCTCCATCGCCAACCGCATCGTCCTCAATCCCGTGGGAAGAAGAAGCAACGCGGAGGGCGGCTGGAGTGGCTTGCTTACGGTTGTAAGCAAGCCGCGACAGCAAAGTTTTCATGGTCATTTTCTCGCAGTGAGGCAAACAGGTCTAGAAGCGTCCTTAAATGGACGTTAAACGCCACTGTGTTTTGCTCTTTTAGAGGAAATTACTCTTTTAAATAAAATCACTCTTTTATGGAAAAAAACTCGTGAGAGTTTTTTTTAATCTGCCCAGGGGCAGGAATGCACAGCTGTGCAAACAGGAGAAAGCCGCTGTTGTGCGCTGTAGAATCCAACAGCATGCAGCAGAGGGATAGCAGGAACTCGGTGTGTAACACACAGCAACTGCAGACACGACTATCGGCTCCGAAGAAATTTTCTGAATGAACTCCCGTATTTGCGCCGCTTAAATACCCGTATGTTCGGGGGCGGGACATGCAAATACCGGCTGCCAACTTCTCATTGGCCTTTTTTCATAGATCAGAGGTGGATATCGGCGCTCAAGAGAGACCCCTAGTGTCGCTTCTCTGACACAATGTGGAGAGGTCCTTCCATGTATTGCATGGACAACTTCCCAATGTGACGACTATCCCCAGTCTCCCCTATTTTTTCTTTTTCTAATTCAAAGCTTGAATTGGTACAGTTCATGATCTCTCTTTCTCTCTCTCTCTCTCTCTCTCTCTCTCTCTCTCTCTCTCTCTCTCACTCACTCTCTCTTATGCCCTTACACAGATATTCCTTTTCTGTTTATATCCTGGGAATGATTGCCATTTGGTATCTTTGATTTGGATTTCGTGACCCCAGTACAGTCTGAAACTCAGGTCATGAAGTCATGTGTGGGATGAATACCACAGTCCTTTAGCTCTGAAACAGCTCTCTGGAGATTTCCCTCCCTCTCCTGATAGCATGGGAAACATGTGAATGTGACATGCTGCACCAGAAGAGAGGTGGAGAAAAAGCACTCCCAGGCATACGCAGCACACAAATATGTGGCAGATGACAAGTGTTTATGCACATATGAACATTATCTCTAAAACATACAGATATGATCAGCTTGCTCTCAAAACTATCTTGATCACAGCATGGTTAATTTACCTAGAGTCAGTCTAAAACCATTTTTAACCACAAGGCAATTCGTTCTTGTTTTCATTAGAAACAGAAAATGTTCCAACAAAATTTGTCTCTCTTCCAATCCTCTAATCTGAATGTGAAAGACAAACAATTACCAACAATTTTTTATCTTATCAGGTCACTTCATGTACTGTTCAAACCAACTGCTTCAGATAAATCAAGGGGCCCACTGAGAATGAGATCGGTTGATTGAATATTTATAACCTACTGCTGAAATTCTTTCTGAAGACTATGGGGCAAAAAAGTGTCTCATCTTCCTTAAAGGAATAGTTCACCATTAAATGGAAATTCTCTCATAATTTACTTACTCTAATGCCATCCCAGATGTGTAGGACTTTCTTTCTTCTGCTGAACACACACAAAGATTTTTAAAAGAATATTTCAGCTCTGTAGGTCCTCACAATATAATTGAATGGTGGCCAGAATTTTAAGGTCCAAATAGCACATAAAGGCAGTATAAAAGTAATCCATATGACTCCAGTGGTTAAATCCAAATATTCAGAAGCAATATGATAGGTGTGGGTTGAAATACAGATAAATATTTGTCATTTTTCCATGCCCAGTAGGTGGTAATAAAATATGTGAATTTTTTTAAAAGGGCTTAAATATTGATCTGTTTCCACCTGCAATTATCATATTGCTTCTGAAGATATTAATTTAACCACTGGAGTCTAATGGATATCTTTTATGCTGTCTTTATGTCCTTTTGGAGCTTCATATTTTTGGTCACCATTCACTTGCATTTTATGGACATACAGAGCTGAGATATTCTCCCAATATCTTTGTTTGTGTTCAGCAGAAAATGGAATTCCCTACACATCTGGGATGACATGAGGGTGAGTAAATGATGAGAGAATTTTCATTTTTGGGTGAACTATCGATTAATTATAAACTATTCAGCACTCTAGCGGACTCTAAACAGCAACAAAGCTAATTAATCTCTGTCTCTCTCTTTCTTTCTTTCTTTCTTTCTTTCTTTCTTTCTTTCTTTCTTTCTTTCTTTCTTTCTTTCTCTCTGTCTCTCTCTCTCTCTCTCTCTCTCTCTCTCTCAAATATATGCAAATAAATAGGTAGTTTGAGAGTGTAGGGGGACCGACTCATGGGTTAGTTAATTCTTCACCACAAATTCATGCACAGAATCCCATGTGGAGGAAATACAGTTTGTGGATTTTTTTTCTTATTTTTCATCCAGCTTAATATTGGCATTGCTTTAGATAATTGGGAAAAGTCATACAAAGCTCACAATCAAGTTATTACAAAAATAATAATACGTAACACTTTTGTTTTACAGTACATGTTGATAAGATGATACACAGTATAACTCTTCCGTTTAATATTTAAACGGGTCATATCATGAGGAACAAAATGTTCCTTGATCTTTTGAGATACAAGGTTGTGCTAAATAAATATACATACACTGGTGGCCAAAAGCTTGGAATAATGTACAGATTTGGAAGGAAATTTATACTTTAATTCACCAAAGTGGCATTCAACTGACCACAAAGTATAGTCAGGACATTACTGATGTAAAAAAAAACAGCAACATGACTATTTGAAACAGAAAAAGTAAATTTTTATCAAATCTAGACAGGCCCCATTTCCAGCAGCCATCACTCCAACACCTTATCCTTGAGTAATCTTGCTAAATTGCTAATTTGGTACTAGAAATTCACTTGCCATTATATCAAACACAGTTGAAAGCTATTTGGTTCATTAAATGAAGCTTAACATTGTCTTTGTGTTTGTTTTTGAGTTGCCACATTATGCAATAGTCTGGCATGTCTTAAGGTCAATATTAAGTCAAAAATGGAAAAAGAAGCAGCTTTCTCTAGAAACTTGTCAGTCAATCATTGTTTTGAGGATTGAATGCTATACAATGCTTGGATTCGCCAAAAAAAACCCCAGTTTCATATACAACAGTAAAGAGAAGACTCAGGGGTGCAGGCCTTATGGGAAGAATTGCAAAGAAAAAGCCTCTTTTGAAACAGAAAATCAAAAAGAAAAGGTTAGAGTGGGCAAAGAAACACAGACATTGGACAAAAGATAATAGGAAAAGAGTGTTATGGATCTTAACCCCATTGAGCTTTGTACACTCACTTTATGAACAAGCTGCAAAAATGTCTTGTTCCATACTTCCAGAATTCCAAATAACTGAGGTGCCTTGCTGTGTGTAGCACCTGCAGCTCTGCATATAGTAAATATACTGTAAATAAAAAAAATCCACTGTAAATATCTTTTTAAAAGGTCGCTGATCATTTCAGCCTGATATCCACAGTGTAACGTAGCTGATGGCAATGATGAAGACGATGACGGTGACGTGAAGCTGAACCCAAGTGCAGTTTTATTTACAGATGTGCAAACCAAAAACCCTAACTATACGCGTGAACATAAACATGAATTTGACTTGACACATAAACTAGACTTGAAATTTGACTTGACTTGACTTGACTTGACTTGACTTGACTTGACTAGAGCTAAGTTACAATAACAATACCTGACAACCTACTGTACAATGGAAAACATGAGGGCTTAAATACTCAGACATGGGTAACAAGACAACCAATGAACAGACAGAACTATAAACAAGATAACAAGACTAATAAACTTAAACCAGTGACAAACTACAACTGATGAGTAACAAGACTATAAACCAATGAAAACAAGACCATGAACATGGAGGGAAACAGGATGATCACATGACGGGGGAACCACATGACATGAAACAGGAACTAAACTTTTCAAAATAAAAGACATGAACACAAAACATGTACAAAAAAGACATCTGGATGTGACACAGTTTGTGCGTGACATTGCTGCATGGATTGTTGTGTGAATCAGCAATGCATTATGCAATGCTGGCTTTGCAAAGAGATTGTTATTGAAGGCAGTTAAAATAAAATTTTACTCGACAGCACACCTCCAGCTCGCAAATAAACACAGCAAAGCACTGTATCGCATTACACGTGAAATATGTAAACATAGAAGAGTCTGAATATGTATACAAAGAAGCTGTTTTGGCACAATAAACTTTGACTAATAATTATAAGTGGCAAAAATGTATGATACAAACTCTTATAATACATGAAAACAAAAATGATCACAAAATAGAGAGAGAACTGCACTGCAAAAATGTAGTCAAGACAAGTATTTTTGTCTTGTTTTCCAGTAAAAATATCGAAACATTCTTAAAACGTGATTTATTTACTTGACAATAGAGTAAGAAAAATAAACTTAATTTAAAGAGAAACAAGTTTATTTTGTTTATTTTTCCCCTTGTTGTGATTCTAAAGTTCCCTACATTTTGTCAGATTTATCTTAAAACAAGACTTAATATCTTATCCCATTTTGCTTGACAAGTAAATAAATCACATTTTAAGAATGTTTATATAATTTTACAGGAAAACAAGACAAAAATACTTGTCTTGAAAATATATTTTGCTGTGTGGGACTGACTAGTAGTGTGGATGACTTTTTATGTTACACATCTTCAGAATGATTGTGTCAGTGTAAGGAGGGTTTTCCAGTAAATAGCACAACATGACAGCTTCCTCTGAAGGGGATGGGGGTTCCAGAGGGACACCAAATGTTATTAATTTGCTTACACAAACACTCACGCACACACGTGCCATTGTTTTCATACTGAGCTAATCATATTTTATATCCCCAATCCCTACTGACCCTCACATAAAGCTTTTTGCATTTTAAAATTTTCACATTATTAGTGGAAAATAAATAATGTGGAAGTAAAAGGACTATACTTCAGCATCACTGAACTGTAACACAGACTATACCTTCATCAGGATATGCCTACTTCCCTAGTATATAGAATGCCAAAAGCATGTAATGTATGCATAGGGGAAAGTGGAGTAAAATGAGCCGTTTTTTACTTAAGTTGACCTATAGCCAAGGGAATATGAGACAGGAATAAAACTAATGCAAACACCACAAATTTAGGATGTGTGCCTTCATTTAAAACCTTAGCAGCGTGCCTAACTCAAACAGACAACAAAAAATGGGGTCCCAAAAAAACAACTTGCCTCATGTTAGGGGTAAGTTGAGCCATCTGAGAAAACGGTTAGGCCTACTAACTATTATTAACTATTGTATTAAACAGATTTTAAAGTATAACTCTAAATATATTTTTTAATAATTACATTATATTTGCTGATATTATTGGTGTTCAAGAAATAAATATTACAACTAATTTGTCCACCTTTCTAAAACCTGAAGATGGTTTGCCGAGTCTCCATCTCTCTCTTTCTTTCATTCGCTCTCAGTAGGATTAAGAAATCAGTAGGATTAAGAAATAGACATGGAAGTCTTAAATTGAATGAAACTTGTATTATTTTGAGGAACATCCACAGATTATTTGTTTGATACTTTGTGTAGACTCTCAACTGTATGTTTGGCATAATAGCAAACTTTTTAGCCTATAAACATAACATAAACACCAACATGTCACATAATTTTTAGAATATCTGTATAATTGTAAACTTTGTAGCCAAGGGTTGACCTATCAGTCTTTCTTTCTATTGACACTTTTCTGATGGATTTTCCTCCCTTGACTTCAGCAACTGCACTATTTAACTCCTCTAGGGCTGTGGAGCCCCTATCTGTTTTTCTCCTTTAATTACGTGGCATGACAGCTAACATGAAATATAATTAAATATAATGTCAGTTATTCATTGTTTGGATGCAACACTAATTTAAACCCCAAATATTTGAATTTAACTTCATGTAAACATGAGGGGGTAAGATGAACCACTGGTTGAACTTACCCCCAATGCTCTGGCTCATTATACCCCACAGCCACCATTTTGTGAAAAGTGCTTAGTCTAGCAACCCTGAGCTACCATTTTGCTAATTCACTCACATGTTTTTACACACTGCCAGTTCATCAACATATCTGATATAACTTTTTAAACTGAGATAAGTTACTTTTGATGTGAGACTGATTATACCTGATTTGCCCAAAAACAGTTTTTTGTGAAAAAATATGCTTACCACTTCATCCACATGGTTCTTCCTTCCACAGCAAGATGAAAATGGAGAATGCAAACAAAATTTAGGGTCTCTTGACAAAAATTGTGTATGGTTGCCCAAATAGAGGTGGTGGATCAACTTACCCACTGGCTCATCTTAGCCCACTCTCCCCTACTGCTCACCTGAAGAATGTAAATTGTTATTATTGGCTGAGAGGTTTGTTCTTCATCAAACAAAGTGCATAACCTGAAAGTATCCAAATTCTGCTGCAATATATGTCGTTCTTGTAAATGCATTCTAAACTTCAAAGGGTATATGACGCACAGAACTCTCTCTCTGTATCAGTAATCTGTTTTTCAGTTCCTTTTTTACCCTTCCACCGAATTGCTTTGCGTAAGAATTGTTTGCAAAGACAACTTTGCAGTACACACGTATAAAACTTGTGAAGGAAGTGGTCACATCAGTTCTCACATAGGGTGAGAGCAAAGGAAGTGATTTAAATGGTTCCATCCACAGCACTTGTTGTTTTACCTTTTCATCTTATACCATTCTTGTTCATATTAGTTGCATCATAGTAACGTCAATGTAAGTTGCTTAAAATTTTCACATATGTATATTAAGGTCCTATCTAACACACACACACACACGTACAAGCTGGTAAATCCAGCCCTCCCCCCCCCCCCATACATACACAAGCCCTCCACTCCAACAAACACAAATAAAAAGTTTGTTTGTTTTTGTTCTGTAAAATGTGGAACTTCACTGTTCAGACACCAAACAAACTGACACAGACATCAAAACTAATTTCCTTCCTCTTCGAATCCCTGAAAAATCCCTTTAGAATTTGACAGTTTGATTCATAGTACCACAAGGACAGAGTTCACATATGTAAACCATCTATAAATATTAGAACAATAATAAACATAATAGAAGAAAGATATTAATCTCTGACAAAGGCCATTTCTCACAGTGACCACTTGTTTTTCTACAGTTTCCAAAGTTCATCATCAGACAAAGTGAAAGTCCAAAAAATTTTAAACAGAATTTATATAGACTTCTCTATCCATTAGCTTTGCCTGGGTGTCACGATTCCCTTGTTGTCTGCCCTGGGTTTCACTTGTCCTTGTTAAAAAACTACACTTCCCATGATCCCCGGCCCTCATCACTGCCAGCCCTGTGTCATTGTGCTCACCTGATTGTAGTTTGTCATCATCATGTCTCCAAGTGTATATAAACCCTGTTTGTTCTCCATTCCCTTGTCGATCGTCGATGTTTATGGATGCTTGTTTCCGTGTTCTTTGATGGTTTTCCCTGCCAGTTAAACCTTTGTATGTTTTCCGTGTTTTTGTTGTATTTCCCCATTGCGGGTGTTTCCTTTGTTTTGGTTTTGTTTATTTAGTTTTCACCCTGTCCAATAAAGCTAACCCTGCAAATAGATCCTCGCCCCTCGTCTGCCTTCCTGCTCATCGTAACCGAACGATCGACCTACAATGGATCTAGCAGGGTTCCACACGGAGCTGACACAGGCGGACTTGTCTGTCCGGGAGTTCTCTCACTACTTCGCCAGCGTGGCCAGTTACACCGGCTGGGATGACCACACTTTGAAGGTGGCGTACCGGTTCGGTGTACCCAAACACCGATGGTGGGAACTACCGGAGACCGGAGACTACACTTGGCAGAAATATGTGGGACTCATCGTGGAGGAGTTCGCTGCCGGGGAGCCACCTCTCCTGATCCCGGCTCCCGCCTCTGCGCTTTCGTCTTCAGCCACGGTGAGTGAACCAACCCTCACACCTGCCGTGGTCAGCGAACCAGCGCTGCCAACTTCATCCGCCCGGAGGAGGAGGAGGAGGAGGAGGAGGAGGAGGAGGAGGAGGAGGAGGAGAAGAAGAAGAGGAAGAGGAAAGGCCTCTGCTCTCCAGCCTCCGCCAATCACGGTCAACCAGCCAATGCCTGTAGCCTCGGCCGTCCCTGAGCCAGCGCCTGTGGCCTCGGCCGTCCCTGAGCCAGCGCCTGTGGCCTCGGCCATCCCTGAGCCAGCGCCTGTGGCCTCGGCCGTCCCTGAGCCAGCGCCTGTGGCCTCGGCCGTCCCTGAGCCAGCGCCTGTGGCCTCGGCCGTCCCTGAGCCAGCGCCTGTGGCCTCGGCCGTCCCTGAGCCAGCGCCTGTGGCCTCGGCCGTCCCTGAGCCAGCGCCTGTGGCCTCGGCCGTCCCTGAGCCAGCGCCAGTGGCCTCGACCGTCCAAGAGCCAGCGCCCCTCGAGCCTCCCAGGGCTCTGCCTCTCGAGCCTCCCAGGGCTCTGCCTCTCGAGCCTCCCAGGGCTCTGCCTCTCGAGCCTCCCAGGGCTCTGCCTCTCGAGCCTCCCAGGGCTCCGCCTCTCGAGCCTCCCAGGGCTCCGCCTCTCGAGCCTCCCAGGGCTCCGCCTCCCGAGCCTCCCAGGGCTCCGCCTGTTGAACCTCCCGAGCCTCCCAGGGCTCTGCCTCTCGAGCCTCCCAGGGCTCCGCCTCTCGAGCCTCCCAGGGCTCCGCCTCCCGAGCCTCCCAGGGCTCCGCCTGTTGAACCTCCCGAGCCTCCCAGGGCTCTGCCTCTCGAGCCTCCCAGGGCTCTGCCTCTCGAGCCTCCCAGGGCTCTGCCTCTCGAGCCTCCCAGGGCTCCGCCTCTCGAGCCTCCCAGGGCTCCGCCTCTCGAGCCTCCCAGGGCTCCGCCTCCCGAGCCTCCCAGGGCTCCGCCTGTTGAACCTCCCGAGCCTCCCAGGGCTCCGCCTCCCGAGCCTCCCAGGGCTCCGCCTGTTGAACCTCCCGAGCCTCCCAGGGCTCCGCCTCCCGAGTCTCCTCGGCTCCGCCTCCTAGGCCTTCCTTGGCTCCGCCTCCTGAGCCTCCAGAACCTCCCTCAGCTCCGCCTCCAGGGCCTCCCTCAGCTCCGCCTCCAGGGCCTCCCTCAGCTCCGCCTCCAGGGCCTCCCTCAGCTCCGCCTCCAGAGTCTTCTACGATGTGGTCTCCTGAGCAGTCCACGGCTCCAACTCGGCTCCGCCCTCGGAGTTCCCCATGGCTGTGGTCCTGAGGCCGCCTCCCAGGCCTCCTGAACCTGTCTTTGCTCTGTGGCCAGCTCCCAGACCACCTGATCCAGTCCTCTTGTGGCCACCTTGGACTGCCTGTCTGCCCCTTGTGCTTCCTTGGACCGCCTTCTTGTCCCCGTGCCTCTTTGGACTGCCTGTCTGCCCCCCGTGCCTCCTTGGACTGCCTGTCTGCCCCCCGTGCCTCCTTGGACTGCCTGTCTGCTCTCTGTGCCTCCTTGGACTGCCTGTCTGCTCTCTGTTTCCCCTTGGTCTGCCTGTCTTGTACTCCCTTGGTCTGTCTGTTTGCTCCCTCTCCCCCCCCACTCCTTGGACGATTTTTTTTTTTTTTTTTTTGAGTATTCCCTTTGTGTTTATTTTCTGAGGAGCGTCTGGAAGGGGGGGTTATGTCACGATTCCCTTGTTGTCTGCCCTGGGTTTCACTTGTTCTTGTTAAAAAACTACACTTCCCATGATCCCCGGCCCTCATCACTGCCAGCCCTGTGTCATTGTGCTCACCTGATTGTAGTTTGTCATCATCATGTCTCCAAGTGTATATAAACCCTGTTTGTTCTCCATTCCCTTGTCGATCGTCAATGTTTATGGATGCTTGTTTCCGTGTTCTGTGATTGTTTTTGTTGTATTTCCCCATTGCGGGTGTTTCCTTTTTCTTTTGGTTTTGTCTATTTAGTTTTCACCCTCTCCAATAAAGCTAACCCTGCAATTAGATCCTCGTCTGCCTTCCTGCTCATCGTAACACTGGGACTCTATTAACACTGTTAAAATGACTCATCAACTTCTTTCTAAGCATCTGTTAAAGTGCAATTCATAGAAATCACCTGATTTTGTAGGCTCCATTAACTTTATTATTAGTTGGTAAAGCAAAACAGTGTTTCTCGACTCTTCTTCCAGGGGCCTTACAAAACTTTACATTTTTGATGTCTCACTTTCTTGACCCAATTTGGATCATGGAGCACTAAATAGATAATAAATGGGATCAGATAGTGTTAAATAAGTGAAAAAAGTTGCATTTTTGCATGGTCAACTGGGCCAGGATATTTTTTTTATTTCATTTTTTTTTATTATTTATTGAGCAAAAACCTTTTATGGTTGTTAATGTGACAAGGTCATTAACTAATATACATTAATGATGTATATAATCTTAAAAGTTATACAAAAAGTTATTTAAAGGTTTCAGACCCTTACATTACCGAAGGCTAGGTTGGACCAAAAAAATAAGTTTTAAAGCAGAATTCTACCCCAATTTTCCTCACTGAAAACGAAATGTTTAAAGCCGTTTGAGTGATCCATCATCGCTTAACCATCACAACAAAGTAAAACATCAAAACATGTGATAACATTTATCTTTAATATATTTTTATAGACACAGACTCATGTTTGCTCACTCTCTGGGAAACCCTAAACACTTCCTGAGTGGAGCTTCCCAACATTTAAGTAAATAGCCATGATGTTCTTTCGTTTGAATGATGTTTCATTACAGCTTATTGACTTTGGTCACAGAAGCATTGAAAATCTAATATAGTCACTTAGTCAGCTGTACCACCCTGCCAAACACAGACAGCTCAATCAATGAGATCTATATTTACTAAGGTTTAAAATTTCATTAACTGCCAATTGATCTACAGTACCAGAGGACTGAGTGGGACTTTATGCTGATTAAATTCAATACAAGATGTGTGATGGAGGGACACTGAAAGGCTCAGACAACAATTAAATACAGCATTGATGTTCTGAAAACTACATTTAATATCAACACGTCAATAAAACCAAACCTCATTGTTTTTATGCATCTTGTGACCAAACAACATGACATCATGACTAGAAAAAACTTTGTAAACATGAGTTGATCAATGGTTTGATCTGAGAATGAATAACAATTTAAATGTCATCTCTTCATTATACAAAGTGATAGTCATATTCAGATAAATTGGAATATGGTGCACCAGCCACATAGTTCAAGTTCATTTATTTATATAGCACATTTAAAAACAGCATCAAGGCTGATCAAAGTGCTGTAAAATACAAAATTATAAAAACACACAACAATTTAAGACCAGTACATTACATGCTATTAAAAGCCAGTGAAAAGAGATGAGTTTTAAGAGAAGATATAAAAACAGATAATGAAGGTGACAACCTGATACTGATTCTACTGAAACTACAAACTATTCCATAAAATAGGACCCTCAACCGAAAAGGCTCTCCCTTCTGGAGGAGATATTGATCACCGGATCTCAGACTCCTAGGTGGATTGTAAGGATGTAGTAAGTCTGATAAGTAACTGGGAGCTTGGTTGTGTAAAAATGTATAAACAAACAATAGAATTTTAAAATCAATTCTAGCTTGAAACGGCAGCCAGTGAAGTGATTTTAAAATGGGGGTAACATGATTGTACTTCCGACCTCCTTTTAGAAATTTTGCTGCTGCATTTTGAACTAACTGAAGTTGAGAAATTAGAGTTTTGGAAATTCAAAATAGAGAGAATTACAGTAACCCAGATGAGAACTGACGAAAGCATGAACTGCTATCTCTTAAAGCATAACTTTTTTAAATAGATAGCTTTAAAGTGAGTCACTATCAACTGCTTTTTGCAGAAACCAGCGATCGTGACCTTTTTTTTTACCTTTTCAATTGTAAGTTCTTACTCTGCTGACTAATCCCTCAGCCTGAGTTTTTTAATGTGAGCTGAAAAAAGTGTTGCCTTAAGTCCTTTGCACACCAGAGGCGATGCGAAAATGTGAAACGAATTGCAGACGAATGGCCCCTTCACATTAAAATTGGGGTAAATGATTGCCGTTAGCAAATTCACACCTTTACAATAGGTGGCACTAATCGACAAGCAATTTTACCCTGGTACGGTGGGTGGTGCAAAGTACTTTTCAGCTGGTCTGCCCTTTGCCCATGACAGATCAGAAGAAAAACTACTTGACAAGTTCAGTATTAAACAACCATGGACAATACGAAAGACAAGCCAGCGAGTTCTCTAGCGAGCAGATTGAAAAATGAAAAACACATCTATCTACAAGCTGTAGCTGATGAGTGTGTTGTTGATTTGCTCCAGGAGAAAGAATGATGAAAAATGTTCGAAACTCCTTCAAAAACGATTGCAATTTACCTCATGGAAAAGAAAGAATTAAGTGTAAAAAATTATATAAACGGTTAAAACATTTTATTAATTGGAACAATACTGATTGTATCTTAAGTACATCTACTTGTATTAAATATTTGCTCAAAACCCTTCATGTTATGAATTAAACGTGAGGACATATAAACGCTAATAAAGTGCCCGATGTGGTCTTTTGCTGTTGTAAACTGGAAGTTTATAAATTTTGGCACCATTTTGAGTAAATTCATATGACTGTTGTGTGTGAAAATCCCAGGAGATGTGCAGCCCATCTGGCACCAACAATTATGTCATGGTTGAAATCACTGAGATCACATTTTTCCCCATTCTGATGGTTGATGTGAACATTAACTGAAGCTCCTGACCCGTATCTGAATGATTGTATGCAGTGCACTGCTGCCACATGGTTGGCTGATTAGATAATCACAGGAATAAGTAGAAGTACAGGTGTACCTAATAAAGTGCTCAGTGAGTGCCTCAATCCAGGTGGCGGAGGACGAATCTCAGTTGCCTCCACGTCTCAGTTGCCAATCCGTGCATCTTATCATGTGGCTTGTTGAGCCACACATAGAGCCTGTGGAGACTTCACGCTATTCTGTGCGGCATCCACGCACAACTCACCACGTGCCTCACTGAGAGCAAGAAGCACAAATAGTGACCACGAGGAAGTTACCCAATGTGATTCTACCCTTCCTAACAACCGGCCAATTTGGTTGCTTGGGAGACCTGGCTGGAGTCACTCAGCATGCCCTGGATTCGAACTTCAGACTCCAGGGGTGGTAGTCAGTGTCTTTATTTGCTGAGCTACCCAGACCCCCCCATAAAGTTGTTTATTAAAATAAGTGATACAAAGTCAAAGATGCTGCAATATATTATATTAGAGATATAAATGAACTTACGTAAAATTAAATGAAAGGCAAAACATCCAGCAATATGGAATACATTATGAAGATAATCCACAAAAGTCCAGAGTGTTTTCAAAGGGAATGTGAATCAGTGATGTAGCAATACCATTTTCATGTTAAGAGAACCCATATGATCATTTTAATTATTTTATTTATTTATTTACTCCGTTTTTAAGCCATTTGATGCAAATGAAATACACATTCTCAACTGCTTGCTCAGGATTTCTTCCTTGAGTTACTTCCATGTTTAATGTTGGTGGTCAAAACAGCTTTCAGTCCTTTATAGCCACCAGTTGTGCTGGTTTTAGTAAATGTAGCGGCTCCTGACACTTGATCCAAAGCTCATATTTTATTGGTCAGGGACAGTGTTGGGCAAGCAACTCAAAATATTTCGCAAGCTAAGCTACCAACTACCTAACAGAAAAATGACTTAAGCAAAGATAAAAGCTGCACTTCAGAAGTATCTTGCTACCTTTAAGCTACTTCACATTTTTTTCAACCAGAAACACATGATCAGGGGCGAAAATGTCATCAAAATGTTGGGGGGGACAATAAACATAACAATTCTCAAGAGCAATTTTTGAAGGGGACACCAAGGGTTTTTTTTTGTTGTTGCCCCGTTTGCATTTGTATTATTTTATTTCTTAAACAATTATTTTAAGAATATATCATTATATTATTTACAATACACATATTTTAATGATATTTTAGGGTTGGACAACCCTCAGATGGGGGTCCTGACCACCCCGACCCCCCCGCGATTTCCGCCTATGCACATGATGTTTATCAATCATATTTATCAGCAATATATTTCCTATTCACATTCCTGTATTAACACTCTGTACATATACTATTCATCTTATCCAGTAATTATGTGTCTTGCTGTTGTATTTCTGTATGTACTGGAAGCTTCTAATCAGAGGCCAAATTTCATTTGTGAGTGTGATCACATATGGGCAATAACAATCTGATGGTATCAGAAGGTAATACCATGGTACTCTGAGATACAATTACCATATTTATATGTACTATTCTGTATTTACATGGTGCTTCAAAGTACTTAAACGAATACCATAATTCTACCATGGTAATTTGATATTTGATCTACAACATTCATATACAATTGAATGTACATGGTGCTTCAAGGTATTTCAAAGAATATGATAGTAATACTATGGTACTTCACAATATGACTACATTATTCGCAGGGTTGGGGAGTAATGGAATACATGTAACGGGATTATGTATTTAAAATACAAAATGTAAGTGACTGTATTCCACTAAAGTTACAATTTAAATCATTGGTAATTAGAATAAAGTTACATTCAAAAAGTATTTGATTACTGAAGAGATTAATTTAGCATTTTATTGTCATTTGTTTCATTTAATATTTAGTCCTTTCAGATGGAAAAGTTTATACATATAATTGATGTGATCCAAAGTGCATTTGAACAGTGGTGAAACACTTTCTTATGATGTGTTACATTCATACGAGCAAACAGAGAAGTATGTTTGAAGCAGAAGAAATAGAAATAAACCTTGTGTAAATTGTCAGCTTTACGCTAAGCTAAAATGCTATTTCTAGCCATTTTACATGCACATTTTACCACGCACCATCACACTTTTTTGAATGAAAATTCACGTTGGATCATAATTTCTTTTTTTTCTAGTAAGACCTTCTATATTAGGGCAAAAATCGTATTTTTGATAATAATATTTTGATTGTTTTCCTGTAAAACAAATCTTTAAAACAAGATCAATTAGCTTAATCTTGTTTTAGAAACATCACTGCATAAAATATTTTGGTTTTTAAGATAACATATTTTTAACATGTGTGTTTTGTCTTACTGTACTGGCAGAGTTTTTATAGTCAAAACAAGTGAAAAAATCAACCAGTGCTGAAGAAGTAATCCAAAGTATTTAGAATCTGTTGCTGACCTTGAGTAATCTAACGAAATACATTACAAATTACATTTTACAGCATGTATTCTGTAATCTGTAGTGGAATACATTACAAAAGTAACCCTCCCAGCCCTGAATATTTGTATACCACTGTATTAACATGGTGCTCCCATGTAATGTTACATGATGGTAAAATGTCTTTACCCACAGTGCCATTCAAGCTGTTCACGTGTTGAAATTAATAAAAAAATAATTTCATCACTGGCAAACGATAGGACACATTTGCAGGTTTGGTTTCTATTGATTGTAGATCCAATGCAACCAACATTATCTTAATTTTCTGTATTTTTTAATATTCTGTGATTGTGTTGGCAAGTGAGAGCCCACACCAATGATTCAGCGGTGCTTGTGTGAGCTTGTGTGAGTCATTCAGATTGAATTGTGAACTGATTCTTACCGCTTTGCTATAATGTGGGACCAATTCATTGTAAAGAACCAACACATATGAGCGATTCACTTGTGATTGATGTGATGTACGATGTAGCGTTGTAGCTTTTGTCAAAGCTATGTGCTATCTTATCAAAAATATAGCTTTGCTACTAAAAAGCTACTTGATGTAAAAAGCTACCACCTCGCTACACAGAAATGTAGTTACGCTACTGCCCATCACTGGTCAGTTCATTGCTGGGTGAAGAAAAAAAAATGGTCACATTCACCCTAAAAAAACTAAATAATGACAGAATTGTCCTTTTGTTTGAACTAGCCCTTTAAAGCTGCACTGATGCTGCATTTAATTGACTGAACACAGAACTACAGCAGAATCAAAGCTGCCTTTGATACTAGCAGGTTGATATATGATATGTAGAGCTGGCTGTTTTGCTTTTTGACTTGTCGGTTGGTGCATCACATGTCTGTGAACTTTTCAACACCTTATGGCCGCATGCTTCCTTTGTGGATTCTTAACTACTACAGAGCAGTGACACAATAATCCCCCCCCCCCCAAAAAAAAAAAACATCACAGGAAACCACTCTCTTATGTATGTTGATGTTTTGTGCACATCATAGCGTCAACATGCATCTGACATCAGTAAGACACCTGAAATACCACAAGAAGGAAACAAAAAAATTCAAAAACATTGAGTTAAACAACATTTCAAAGGTCATGCATGAGTCATTGTGTTGGTCTACAAAAACACTGCAGAACTGTCCAGGTTCTATGCCTTGAATGTGAAAAATTAAATCAAACAAAAATAAAAATTCTTGCAACTTGAGAGAGAAAGAGTCCAAATCAATGTTGCGAATTGAACATGTATTTACAAAAAAATATTTATGTTGCTATATTCAAATATGATTATAATTGCAGTTGTTGCATTTAGGCAATCTCAACACAAAATACTTCAGGGCTTGACTTCTGAAGTAGGTTATGTGTGTCCTGTCAAAATGTTCTACCCATGTTTAAACAAATTTGCTATGCATGATTTTAACACATTTATTTGAGCGGTAGGTCCAGATAGGTATTTTCAGCTGTCAGGATCCGCCACCCATGTTGTACCCCTAAAGCTGGCTCATTACCAGAAAGGAGCTAATTTTTGTCAGGCAAACATGATTTAAGTTTAAAGGGAAATTTCACACAAAAATGCTCGTGCTATTCTAAATCTTCTTTCCTCTGTAGAACACAAATGAGATGTTACACAAAATGCTAAACTCAGTCATCACCATTCACTTTCATGGCTTCTTTTATCCATACAACCAGGGGCGTAACCCCCAGATATTAGATATTTTATGGGAGACATACAGTATGTGTCAACTTGCACTGACAGGAGGGTGCGTACTAAAGCTCGTGGGCGGAGTTGACAGAAAGCTCTCAAGGAAAAACTTGTATGTCAGTTTTGTGAGACAGAAGACAACTGTGGACTACACGCCTAACACAACCAGAAGTACAGGGCTCGACTTGTGGAAGACAGCGTGTAGCCTATATACGAATCTGGCAAGTCAAACTTTATCATAATGCAATACCTTTCGGAGATGTAAAGACCCGCTGATTGTGAGGAAAGTATGATTGTGGGATTTTAGACATCGAGAAGTGATGCGCGCGCGATTGGGGAAGTCCTCATTTAAGGAGAAATGCGCCTGAAGCGCGTGTAAAGTGACCTTTCTGACTTTACCTTCAACAGTTTGTAAGAAACAACTCGGTGATGACGAACGAGACTAACAGTAAAGGTTTTGACCCGACCATTCCGGTCATTATGTTTATATTCGGCGTGGTCGGCAACGTGATTGCTATTGTAGTGCTTCGAAAATCACGGAAAGAGCAAAAGGAGACCACTTTTTACACTCTGGTATGTGGACTTGCTGTAACCGACCTGTTGGGCACGCTGCTGGCGAGTCCTGTTACCATTGCCACCTATGTGAGTGGTGCGTGGCCCGGTGGTGAACTGCTGTGTCAATATTCCGGATTCATTTTGCTCTTCTTCTCCTTGGCTGGACTTAGTATTATTTGTAGCATGTCCATTGAGAGGTACCTCGCCATCAATCACGCGTATTTCTACAGCCATTACGTTGACCAAAAGGTGGCAGGCTTGACGCTCACTGGCATCTATGTGTCCAATGCGCTTTTCTGCGCTCTTCCGAGCATGGGACTGGGGAGCGTGGTGAAACAGTATCCAGGAACGTGGTGTTTCATCGACTGGCGGAGCAACAACAGCACGAACGCTACGTTCTCCTACATGTATGCCGGCTTGAGCTCCGTTCTCATCCTTGCCACCGTTATCTGTAACGTGCTGGTGTGCTCGGCGCTGTTACGGATGCACAAGCGCTTCGTGCGCAGGACCTCGCTTGGCACGGATCAGGGGCGAATCGCGGAGATCAGGCGACGGCGGAGTTTCGCCCGTCTGGCTGGTGCAGAGATTCAGATGGTCATCGTTCTTATAGCCACCTCCATTGTCGTACTCATTTGCTCCATTCCATTAGTGGTAAGTGTGATATTGAATGACTTCTTTAGCCTACAGTATGTTTGGGAAATGAGAGCATACTTTGATTTGAAGCAGTTGAACTATGTGTGTTAATGTGGGGTACTGCGCGCACTGGAAGTATCAGCATGTAGACGGAAGTCCATTCATTAAGTTTTCAGCTTTTAATAAATAACATATGAGAATTTCTTTGACAATACTGAGTAGCCATTTAATCTAAAATGTAGGCCTATCTTTTATTCTAACATTTACCTAGTGAAAATTGGCGGGGGTCGTTACTGTATTGCAAACAGAAGAAACGATCAGTTGCGTCATATAGAAATGCTTAAAATTCCAAATAAAAAAAATAAAAAGACAGCGTGTAAGCTTACTATATTAATTTACAGTCAACAGCCAGTTAACTATAAAAATATATTATGCTATATATTGCAACAAATTAATGGCATGGTAAAATTGGGGGTGGGTCATAAATACAAAATACAGATTTGTTTAGAGCAAATATGTATGAATATATGACTGAAGCATGGGCGGGTTTATGATTTCTGAGGTACCAATTAACCGACCAACCCTGGCCCTTGAAAAGGTTTGCTTAAAAAATTGCATAAAATTGATTTTAAATAATCATTTTAAATTCGTCCTATAAGCCGTATACATTCAAAATGTTTAATGAAATACAAATATAGTTAAATGTAATTAATGCATGTTTTCCAGTTTTCCCACAGATAAAAAAGAAACATTTACCTATACATATATTTTTACAAAACACTTTTTTTTGTGCAAAAAAACCTACTAATTCACCTAGTAACATTTTGGAATTTAGTTGGTATTTATTAATATAACCCATACATAATTTGTTGTTGTCCAGTTTTGTCATGATAACATGACAGTATTATTATTATTACTTTGAGGATTTTGTTGTAGACAATTGTAATGTATTCCTGTCTTATTTAGCCTACTTTACTTTCACCTGGAGCTTATATTCTGATGCTGCAGTTCATGATGTTGCAAAAGGCTGTATTTTATGTACGCATCGTACACTGTAAAAAATTTCAGTAATTTTTACTGTAAAATGTTGTAAAAATGCTACAGAAATACAATTTTAATTGATTAACAAATAGGCCTATTAACTGTAAAATATACAGTAAAATGTTTTAGTATATTTTAAAAGACCATACAGTAGTTTTTACAATAAAATGATGTAAAAAATTACATTATTTAAATGTAAAAAGTAAGATTTTCCTGTATAATTAATGGTAAAAAGAACAAGAGAGTATATGTACTTTTTTACAGTAAATTATTTTTTAAATTACAGTAAAAATACAGTAATCGTTCATTCCCACAATTCCCTGCTGACCCATTACATTTCATTATATTTTATGTGAATAGTTATATATTTTTTATGTACACTGGGGTGTTCTGTGTTATATTTGATGCAATTTAGTTAATGTTTACGGCATTATTTGAATCTCACATGTGTTACCATGATGGTGTTTAGTGTTTGTGTGAGTGATACTGAGCACAGTTTCTATAAGTTTATTGGTCATTGCTCCTGGGAGAGCCACTACTGGTGAACTTCATGTCATCATGTGCTCTTCTATAGTTACTACCATGATTAACAAATACCTTATAAAGTAAACAACAGATTTATACAGTTTCTGAAGGCATATTTATGAATTTCTTTTACTGTAAATTTAACAGATTTTTTTTTTTTTTTTTACAGTACCAGCATGTAAATTACAACCATTTTAAACTGTAAAATGTACAGGTTGTTCTGTAAAGTGGTTTACATTTTACAGTATTTTCTACATAGGCCTAATTATTCTGGCAACCACAGCTGCCAAATTTTTTGGTAAAAACAACAGTTTTTTTTTTTTTTTACAGTGTAGGACACATTCGTAACAGTAACAGTAAACACACAAGTTCACGGCGGCCCCTCGGCACACTAGAGCAGAATGGAAAAACATTGCCGTTTATCAAGCGCTGAAACTTTGCTTGTTGCAGAACAATCTGGAATAATGTTAAACATGGTTACAGTCACCTCTTTGCAACCTGAACTTGTTCAGAACATTAAATCTTTGTGATACCTGCGCTTAAAACAATCTAGACGCAGCGCAACAAATGAGACAGAACGCAGGTGTCTCGACATGCGTTTTTTGAAACATGACGTTCTTATTAACTTGAGACAGTGTCTAAAAATGTGCCGGTCACTGCGTGAGAAACTGATGAAACACAGAGACGCGGTGCAGCAGTCAAAAAAACAGAGCAGACGCACACGAAAACACGTTTGGTGTGAACGGCCCCTAACTCATCCGTTCACGCGTAGGCTATCTGAGCGTGTGAGTGAAACAAGTTCGGAAGGCCTATATATATATATATATATATATATATATATATATATATATATATATATATATATATATATATCATATTCTTTTTTTCTTCTTTACCCAAACATACGTCCTACTGACCTGAACCCGGCAGTTTCTAACGTGAATCAGTCTGAGAGCGCTGACAATGGCGTGTTCGCGCGTGTACCCAGAACAACATGTCACCTCAAGCTGTGTTTGCGGAGCTTTCCTACAGTGGTGAGGCCCTCTCGACGTCCGGGGCCCCATGCAATTGCGTGGTTTGCGTGGTGGTTAAAACCGCTACTGCACTGAAGCACAAAGCAGTGTCTACTATGATTATGAGGCTGACACCAAAAGCGTCCCCCCCCCCCCCAAAATATCATTAAAATATGTGTTTTGTGAATAATATAATGAATATTCTTAAAATAATTGTTTAAGAAATAAAATAATACAAATGCAAACGGGGCAACAACAAAAAAACCCTTGGTGTCCAATTTTGGTCATAGAAATTATAAAGATCTCTGCTGAAGTTCACCACATGAGATCTATTTTCCATAATGGTACACTGATGACATGTTAGGTATTGACTCATAGTGGAAAGCCTTTGTAGATATCTGATTTTACATCAGTTCTGTGGACAATAATTTTGGTACACTTGTTTGACACTTTAAATGATAAAAAGTATAAATAAAATAGTTGCTGGTGTAGGAAATAGATAAAATATATATATATATATATATATATATATATATATATATATATATATATATATATAAAAACAGATGACATCATGTCTCTTTTCCCCCATCTAGGTGCAGGTGTTTGTAAACCAGCTGTACCGTTCCCCAGTGGAGATGGATATAGAGCGGAACCCAGACCTCAAGGCTATCCGAATTGCCTCTGTAAACCCCATCCTTGACCCCTGGATCTACATCCTGCTTAGGAAGTCGGTTGTGCAGAAGCTTCTAGAAAAGATCAAGTGCCTCTTCTGCCATATCGGTGGGCGAAGTCATGGGAGGAGCCCTACAGAGTTCCACTGTGGCAATGGTGTCCTCAGCTCATCCCTCGTGTCTCGTAATTTACCGTCAATGGTGCTGCCTGAGCTGCCAGAGGTGATCAACACATCACAGACATACCTGTATCCTCTGGAGGGGGGGGCAGGAGATGGGTTCCTTTAGTCATTCTGCATATATGCAGAGTGGGACTTGTTCAGCTTTTAATGAGCGAGCGCTTCTGGTGGCCCTTAGGGGTTAGACCTCAGAAGTGGACTCGGAAGTACAGACTTTCTAAAAACACACATGCTCACACACTCCAGCACAAATGAAGTGCAGTGTTCCAAGCACCAGCCCTTACAAGTAACATTTAAATGAACTGTGGATGGTGTCCAAGAAACCCATGATTTTTATTAAAAGCTTGATTGAACAGAGTAGAATTTCTGTTGGTGGAATACATTTCAAGAGCTTTATGTGTCTGTTTTCAACTTGTAGCACCATAACTACTCAGAGCAAAACCTGAAAGGAAAACTCTCTAAGAAAAAAAAAAGTATAGATATTTAAGAGAAATGCACCACTCAAAGCACTAAACTACAATTTATGTAACAAAAATTGATGGATCGTCAAACTCTAAAATTCAAGCATGTGAAAGCAAATGTTAAGTCTTCTGAAAGATGTTTAATAGAAAGGCACATTGGCTTAATTTTCTGGATATAACTCAATAGAGGCATTTAAAAAGAAATGTCTGTAGTTGAGTAACAGGATATGCTAGAAATGCATATTTTAGACAGTGAGGAGTTTGACAAAGCTCTGATAAATGAGTCTCTTCTGAATGAAAAACTGCAGAAAAGGCTATTTTACCTAGATAAGAGAAATTTCAGAATTTGACCCAGGGGGAGGGGAGGCGATTTTCCCCTCCCCTGTAATTCCAAACTCATTCGATTAGTTTTGATTTATGAACTTGATCAAATATTTCAGCTTTAAGTTGCCTTTTGCAGACATTCGGATGAGATCTTGATTAGGTGACAAGTTCAACTAGCCAGAGTGCCTTGTTAGTTTTTCTCATACTGAAACTCCTGCAGATTGCCGTTTAAAATGTTTCCATTTCCTTACGTTAAGGTTAGCAGAACACCATGCAAACACTGATGCATAAACAACAGTCCGCTATTTTAAACTTTTACTTATGTAAAAGAGTAAAATATAGCTAGACATGACTGAACATTCTTTCGGACTCCCATAATATGTTCAATATTCTGTGAATTTACCAATAAATTTCATATCCATATGTTAAATGACAATACCATTTTCACAAGATACTTTAGCACTGAAACACAACACAATGTAAGAGCACATACACAACAAATCAAAGCATATCATTTTCATATCAGAGTTTTTTTGTTTCTTTCAAAATATATACAGATGAAAGAATGTATACCAAGGAGGTGAAAGCTACTGAGATGTAGAATGTCTTTTATGAGGTCAAACATGTTGCACTTTTAATCCTAGTAACCACTGAAAAATCAACTTCTAACTTTCAAAATTGATCACCATGGCCCGTCTCATTCAGTGGTTACCAAGGAAGAGCTGAGTTAATCTGTACATATTTGTGATGCTAAAATGTGAATGCTGTCTCATTGTAATGATTTAATTTATTGTAGCATTTTTAGACAATCTATGGACTGTAGTTATTTCTTCTCTGTGAGAAGGCCAAGTTTGACATACATCTACCCATGTCAAAGCAATTATATGATACGTTTTGGTTTCATTTAACATTTTATGTGTATCAAAAACAATACAAGATGTGATTCAAACTGTACTTATGGTAAAGTACCATTATTTGTTGCATGTATATAAATGATTCAACATTAAGATGCATATTTTCCCCTTTTTATTTTTGCAGACACAATGCAACACATGCATTTAAACCTTGTCATACCTATTACCCTTGATGTGATCGGACACTTCAAAATGTGCAACTGCTATAATGCAGAAATAGATTGTGGCATTGAGTTGTCAAAGAGATAACCGAAAGCAGAAATCCAATGGTATCTGCTTTCTCATTAACAATAAAGCATAATAAAGCAGTCATTCAACCATTATGAATGCAGTGGTACTAAACAAGACATTCTCCTCTTGTATTGACAATCAAAGGCAAATGATTTAACATTAACTTTATGTAGCCTGTGAGTTGATAATTCAATTATTGATCCATTTTTGCATTACTGTTTTAAAACATTCAATTGTCTGCAAAAGTCACTTTACCTTATGTGAGTTTTTTAAATTATTATTATTATCATCATTAAGACAATTACACTTGTTAAAGAAATGAGACTTGCTTTTGCCATTTTGCCCTTTATCCACATATAAATATTATATTTAAACAAAAGAGCCCAGGTTTTCTGAATCACCAGAGTGCTTCTCTATTCACATAAAATATCATTTTCAAGCCCACAGAGGATGTGATACAAAAACTCAGGACTGGTAATTATTAGACATATCAGATTATCAGATTTTTAAAAGGACAAAGGATTGGTCAGATAAGGTCATGTTACAGCACTTGTATTGTTCTGAGGATAAAGACAGCTAATAGATCAAGTTGAATATACATCATTAAAAATACAAACTCTGGAATTTATTTTGCTCTGTGATAGAAACTACATAAATTCAAAGATTCACTGAGGCATCATTACATGAAGCAAGGCATACCAGAGCAGATGATCCTTACATGATGACCAATGTGCAGGGGCAGATCTGGAGACATTCATCGACTATATACATTTCATAATTCCATTGGGCCATGAGGGTAAATCAGTTCAACTTTCCAATGCAAGTATTCATGCTTGTATCAACCATGAATCATTCATTTATACACTTGCTATGACGTACAGTCCACACTGCCAACTGCCCTGGTGCCTTAATACGTGTAGAAAAATTGGAAAATGACAAATGCAATCTTTCACTTCGTAGACCTACATCTGACCTAATATGCTTCAGTGCCTGGCATCCACCCCCTAAATCATCATTAGCAAAGACATCAACATCCTCATTTATGTAAATAAAGAAACAATTAGAAAATAATTTGCGGGAGACAGAAGGATGCTGGTAGCTTCCGCCAGGTCCCACAGGTGCCGATTAAAACCATTAGAGACTTAACTGGCAGCCCATGCACACAACTGGATATCATCAACGCAGATGTGAATGCCTATGAAACAAATAGTGTCATTGCTAGCAACTGCCAATTATGAACCATACATATTGGGAATGCTGATACAATCAGGGACTAATAACATAACAGAATAACAGTTCAAGGAACATAAACGAAAACCAAAAACGTTTTTTTTTTTTTTTGCAGAACATCACCGAAAATGAAAACAAAGTCCCTTTTAATTGCTCCAGAGTGAAAACTTATTTTTAAATGCTGGTAACTTGTTAATAACCAGTTAATCTCATGAAACTAAAGGGTTTATCACACCACTACTTCCTGTTGCCCGAAAAAATTTGGCTTTTCTTGAAGCAGAATATAAGTATGTACTTTGATCCTGTAGGAAACTGCTGCATCACACATTTCTTTGCCTAAATGCACACTATTGATGTAGCCTTCTGTGACTGAAGACCTTTTAAACAACTATACATATTATAAAAAACAATTATGTTCAATTTACAGTAAAATACAGACAGCAGTGGTTGCCACAAATTTACCCTACAAAACACAGTGACCTCGTTTCAGTCTTTACGGGATGTAATTTTGATAGCTGTATATTTAACGGTTTACTACAGTTTATATTAAATTATATAAACGTGATTTACTAACCTGGAACTATAAAAGTTTGCTTTGCACTTTAAAATGTACTGTTGATCGCTATAGTAACTACAAAAGGCCACATGATTCCTTAAAGTTCAACAAGAATAGCTCTTGAAGGAGCAATGATTAATACACATTTACAGACAGCAAACAGTGTTACTTAGACAAACACAATCAGGGTAACACATGTGACACAAGAATAGTGCAATAAACATGAATTAAACTACACAAAATATAACACAGAACATCTCAATGTGCATAACTTATATTAACATAACTATTCCCATTAAATACAATTACATTTGATGAGTCATGCAGAGACTTCTGGGAACACTTTACTGTAGCATTTTTACATTCTTTTACAATTAAAATAATACAAATTACCTTTTTTTATTACATGTATTTACTGCATATACATGCACGTTTAATCCAGATACAAGGATACAAAAATATTAAAGGTAGGAATTAACTTTCTCAGTTGCTTCCAAGTATTCGATGGATTATTGTTAGATATGATGCATTAAAACTGATCTGATGCGGCGGGTTTTGAATAAGAAGCAGGTCAATAAAATTAAACAATCCATATATTACATTGTTTTTATTTAGGCCCTACTTTGTGATAATGTTTAGCTCCAGAAGAACATGGTCAGTGTATGTGCTTTCCGTGAGTAACCTAAGGTTGAAAACAATGAAAATAATTGGCCCACATAAGGTGAAATTTAGTCCAAACATGCCTGCGCATTATTTGTGTGCATGTGGGAGAGAGAGATTTAGGCTATTTATTGATTTTAGAGGACTAGATGCATATATCCCCAAAAATATTTCAGATAATTAATATTACTATGTTAATAATAAAAAAAATGATTCCGCTTTCTCCCAATTTAGAATGCCCAATTCCCACTTCTTAGTAGGTCCTCGTGGTGGTGCGGTTACTCACCTCAATCCGGGTGGCTGAGGACAAGTCGCCTCTGCTTCTGAGACCGTAAATCCACACATCTTAACACGTGGCTCGCTGTGCATGACACCGTGGAGACTCCCAGCACTGGAGGCTCATGCTACTCTCCGCTATCCACACACAACTTACCATGTGGCCCATTGAGAGCGAGAATCCCTAATCACAACCACAAGGAGGTTACCCCATGTGACTCTAACCTCCGCAAGCCAATTTGGTTGCTTAGGACATCAGGCTGGGGTCACTCAGTACACCCTGGATTCGAACTCACGACTCCAGGGGTTAGTCAGCGTCAATACTCACTGAGCTACCCTGGCTCCCCTAATATTACTGTTATATTACATTTATTAAAAAGACACCATTTTATATAGTCTACTGTATACTATGCTTTCTATCCTGATCAAATCGCCCACATGGGAAAAAAATGTAATTGCTAATTTTGGGTGAGGCAAGTCACTTATTTTGGGCTTTAGCGAGGTTGGGCAACGCTGTGTCTGATATACAGTACCACCCACCCTTTGCACAAAGTACTGTCATTTTAAAAAGAACATAATCATTCTTTTAGTTCATTCTAACCAGTTTTCAGTTGAAAAGGAGGCTGAGGAATGCTGAACAAAAAAAAACTAAGAGGGCACAGAACTACAGCTTACTGGATGTTTTTTGTTTTTGGCACCATTCTAAGTAAACACTAGAGATTGTTTTGCGTGAAAATCCCAGGAGTTCAGCAGATACATAAATACTCAAACCAGCCAACAACCATGTCGCAGCCGAAATCACTGAGATCAAATTATTTCCTCATTCTGATGGTTGTTGTGAACATTAACTGAAGCTCCTGACCTGTATCTGCATGATTTTTTGCATTGCACTGCTGCCACACGATTGGCTGAGATAACAATAGAAAAACACGAATGGACGCACAAACAGTTTCGGTGTGAACAGCTCCTACCTTGACATGCTGTCTAAAAACTTTTGCAGAAAACAATAATAACTGAAAAACTAGTTTGTGAAAAAGTGTTCCGTGTGAATAGCCCCTAACACAGTTAGTAGATTTTACAGTTTCAAATAGTAATTGGATTTAGGACAACAGAAACCAACAATTTTTTTCTTCAGTTTGAGTAAATAGAATACTATTTCTTAAGAAGTTGGGATGGGTATGTTTAGGGGTATGTTATTCTACTGGATTATAGGAAATCACTGTAAAACCAGTGGAAAATACAGTACTGTACTGTAGGTTGGCAACCTCACTAGTCAGACTAGCACGAACGGATGCGAAATTTAGTCTACCAAGACTGCCCAAGAAATGGGCAATGTAAAGTGACCCACCATTTGTCATTTTTAATGTTATGGGATAATTCTGAAATCCATGACACAACAGTAACAGACCAGCATGCCAGTGCTAGCTCTTTTAAATAATACACTTAGTCTTGCAGAAAGATTCTAAAGACAACAAAGAAAAACTGATACATCCAAAATTGATTAGTGCCTATACTGTTTTACAGACATAACTCGGCAAACAGAGTGGAATATCCTTAAGGAATTTCTTACATCTTATTTACTTGCTACTAACTCCTTCAGACAAAACTCTTGAATACCATGAAAAGATTCAATGCCATGAACCTCACAAAATGACAAATTAATTGAGTAGTTCCTTTTTGGAGGTGCATGTAGCAGAAGCATGGTATTTTATAAAGGAGAAGTGCACCCTGACTACTATAGTGGCCAGCTAAACAGTCTGGATGACAGTTTGTGCTGTTTTGCATTGTTTAACATGCACCAGGCAGGATGAATTGTCCATCCATGACTATAAGCTGGCAGTCAAAGCCTTGGACTAGCATGAACAACTAGGTAATTCTGCAGATGTTTATTCAGTTTTTACCCTAAGGGTGCAACACACCTTGTTTTCCCAGTAATCATCATACTAAGTGTGACCTTGCATGATATTATCTTCTGGAACAGATGGAAAGTATTTGTGTTGAAGTCTAGAGCTAAGTACTAATTCTGCAATCTACGTAGACAGAAGCCCAGGTTTTACAGGCATTTCCCAGTGGTGCTGTCACGGTGGAGCCATTCTGATTCTGACTAATAATAGATCCAATCCACCTATAGAGACAGTGTTATAAAATGTATGTTTTTTTAGTGGCAACCAAGTGATTTATGTAGAGGATTTATGAACACCTAAATCGATCTAACCAACATAACAGAAGAGTATTTTCACAAAAAAATCAGTTTCACATAAAATTAATGATATCATTATAATAATAAAGCTCATCAACCAAGAGGTAGTCTGCTTTCTACATCAATCAGATATCTCTATGATGACTAATAGACAACTGATTTTATCTCTCCCTTCTATATAGGCTAAATAACTTAAATAACTCTCTGTGGTCTGCAAGTCCTCTCTCCTCTTCTGCATGCACTTCAGTTACCAGCTTAACCCAATACTGCATTAGAATCCTCTTAATCTCTTACTAGTTTCACTATCCAAAAATAGACAATCCAGTTAGTTAACAGAGCAAAATAATACGAATCTGTTTTTTTATGTGTGTGGGAGCATAAAGTAGTTTCCTTTTCCTGCTCGTTCTTGGCACATCAGTTTCTTATTGCTTTAACAGCACTCCAGTTCCCAGTGAGGTTCACATAAAACGGGACTCAAAGCTGACTAGGACATTCCTATTCAGCAGCGTACATTAAGAAGGGATTATTCTGCCATTTTGGGAACTTAAAAGGCCATTTTTAACTGCATTTATACAGAATAAACACATGATGCATCAGTAAAAGGAATTTATGCTTTACGTGAAAATGGTCCAGACAAGAAGCATTTCAGATGCTTCAATTTCTCTAAGCATCTGGTACTCACTTTACAATCTTAACTACAAGGAAGCCCATCAGAACCTTGGAGGATCAAATCAGCTAGATTTTTTTCAGAGTCCTCGTGCCTTCACCAAAACACTCTGTGAAGATGAAGTGGGTCTGCTGTCATCCTCGATAACCACCATTTTCTTTAAGTCCTCGTATTGCTTCTGTCTCTCAGCCATGGCTGTGCAGGCCTCAATTACTTCATCACTCTCGAAATCATAATCCCTGTTCAGCTCAGGAGCTTCCACAATGAGCCGTCTGGCTTCCTCTTCCTGCGTTGCTCTTTGGGAAACGGCTCGTTTCTGCTCCCGGAGCTGTAAAGCCCAGTTTAAGTCCTCCTCCCAGAGCGGGCACTCAGACGGATGCAGGTGCACTGCCACTTGAAAGGACCGCACAGCCTAGAATACACACAAAGTTCATTTAGCATGTATATATACACTATGTCGTCAAAAGTTTGTGGACTCTAGCACTATGCCCATATGTGCCTGTTTGGCAATTAACTGAAGAACCATTGGAAATAAAAGGGAGCTGGCCCTCCCTAACAGCTTCAGCTCTTCTATGAAGGCTTTCCACTAGATGTTGGAACATTGCTGCAGGGATTTGCTTCAATTCCAACTCGAGCATCAGTGAGGTTGGGCCCAGTTCGCAGTCAGCATTCCAATTCATCGCAAAGAAGATCAATAGCCGCGTTTCCACTATTGAGCCAAATGAGGGCATGCAAATGCGTGCCAGTTGCATTCCCACTGTTACTTCCGGGGGTTCAAGGTGCCTCCTGGGGCTTCCTTGGTGTCCAATGGCCAATCATTCTCTCATCATTTACGCACCCCTCATACTGTCCCAAACTCGTTTGACTTTCTACGGATCACAAACAATAATTTTTCTGAAGAATGTATTAGGTGTTTTTGTTCAATGGGATCCAAAATTGTCAAGCTCCAAAAAAGGCTTACAGACTGCATAAAGGTGAGCCATATAAAGTGAGCAGTTTAATCCTTGATTTCTAAAGTGATACGATCGCTTTGGATAAGAAACAGATTAAAATGTATGTCCTTATTTACTATAAATCTTGACATCCGCCCAATTGGAACACGGTGCAGGCTTCACGAGAGAAATGTTTTGATGCTGCACGCGGTTTCCAGGTATTTAATCCGGGCATCAAACTGTAAATTTTTAAAGTATTGTTAAAAAATAAAAAACTCAACAAGTGACTGTCATTTTAACTTGGGTTTGCATTTTCAAAATAGCCCAGCTGGGTAAGAAAAAAGCAACAGGGCTTTGCTCATTCATCAAGTGAGAGGAAGTATGAGAAAACTTCTCTCATGAACGTGCCAAAGAGATTGCGGCTGTCAAGATTTATAGTCAATATGGAGTTACATTTTGGTCTGTTTCTCACCCGAAGCGATCATATCGCTTCAGAAGACATGGATTAAATGCTCAAGTCGTACGGATTACATTTATGCTGCCTTTATGTCCTTTTTGAAGCTTGAAAGTTTGTGACCTCATTGACTTCCATTGTATGTGGGTACAAATAAACGAATAAATTCTTCTAAAAAAATCTTTGTGTTCCGCAGAAAGTACGTAATACGAGTTTGAAACGGCATTAGTAAATGATGATAGAATTTTTATTTTTGGTTGAACAATTCTTTTAAGGGGACAAGGCAAACTGTTTATTAAAAGGGGGTGGCTACAATCTTTTGAACACATAGTATATGGGAAACTAGACATGTACACCATATACACTTTACAGATATAGAAATGGGTGCATGATCTCAGTTACCATCAAAATGAGTTGATGAAAACAGAAAACTACATTCATCTCTAGGAGACAGAATGCATCTCCTTCCTGAGCAGTAGGATGGCTGCATGGTCCCATGGTGTTTATTCTTGAGTACTATTGTTTGTACAGATGAACGTGGTACCTTCAGGCATTTCGAAATTGCTCCCAAGGATGAAACAGACTTGTGGAGGTCCACAATATTTTCTGAGGTCTTGGCTAATTTCCTTTGATTTTCCCATGATGTCAAGCAAAGAGGCACTGAGTTTGAATGTAGGCCTCAAAATACTTCCACGGGTACACCTCCAATTCAGTACACATACTATCAGAAGCTAATTGGCTAAAGGCTTGACATCATTTTCTGGAAAATTCCAAGCTGCTTAAGGCACAGTTAGTGTATGTAAACATCTGACCCACTGGAATTGTGATATAGTCAATTAAATGTGAAACAATCTGTCTGTAAAGAATTGTTGGAAAAATTACTTCAGTCATGCACAAAGTTGATGTCCTAAATGACTTTCCAAAACTATAGTTTGCTTATATTAAATATTTGGAGTGGTTAAAAATGAGTTTTAATTACTTTAACCAACAGTAAGGGTGTGTAAACATCTGACTTCAACTGTATAACCACAACGACAGCGGCACAAAATATGTAACTGAATACTGATTCTGTACTCAAATGTTATTTATTATCAATTTTGAAAATGTATGAATTCTCAATAGTTTTTTTTAGTTGTCATGATAAATCCTGCAGCACCCTGTGGGAACTAAGTAAAATGTGCTAAATCATGCATTTCTTCCAAATAAATCCCAGTTCAAGACAAATATTAGCTAAAAAAAAACAGAAAAACAGGCATGTCTTTAAAGCTAAAAAAAAAAAAAGCCTTTAAAAATTACAAAATCCGTGCTTGTACAAAAACGACATGACAACCTCCACATTACTTCAATACATGCATGCATGGAGCATCAAACTGCGTGTGTATGAAATGCAGGCAGATGTGTCACAGATCTATTCTACATATGAGCATCTAATAAACCACATCCATGTAGTATTAAAATGAATGTCAGAAAGCTAAACATTTATTCTATAAAAATGAGTTTGTGTGCAAACAAAATTTCAACTGCTAGACTGCTTCTCGTGAGCTGACGTACCACGGAGAACTGCTCTAACATATGCTCATTTATTTCTATATGATGTCTAAAGCCTAGTTCCTGTTATGAATCAGTCACCCAGGTCATGTTTCCCAAGGGATGAGAGTGAGGGTTAGGGGGAGAGAGAGAATGACTCAGAGTAAAGAGAAAGAGATTTGTTTCTCTCCATCTCCTGGACAATTAAAGATTTCATAAATAGGATTAAGTGGGCAATTTTACTTTTATAATTACCCTACTGACCAAAACTTTTGCAAAGAAATGGCCAATTCCTTTAACAAAAACACTAGATCATGTATCAGCCCTTAGAGAGGGAGAATATAAGAGCTGTTGCCAGTGTGAGCTGGAGGCAAGAATCTAGCCATTGTCAAGAGGAACAACTTTAATGAGGAATAAAGCCATCAGATGGCTTTGGGAGACCTCTTCTGCTCCAGGGGCCTGATAGATTTAACAGAAAGTAGATGATTTCAACAGTTTGCTACATCTCACTCAACCATTAGGAGTAACCAACAGCACCAGCAGACTGAATGGCATTGAATGGTGCGGAGTTGTTTGGATTTGAAATTATTTCCGTGCCATTGTGACGTGAGAGGTAATTAAAACAATAGCATTAAATAAACAAACCTGCATCCCTCCTGTAAAAGAACATCCACACAGAAACAACAGTAGTGTTTTAAAAATAATTTTGTAGAGATTGCATTTGAAAAATCACATGTATTCACAGCCTTTGCTCAGTACTTTGTTGAAGCACCTTTGGCACCAATTACAGCCTCAAGTATTTTTGAGTATGATGCTACAAGTTCGGCACACCTATTTTTGGGCTGTTTCTCCCATTCTTCTTTGCAGGACCTCTCAAGCTCCATCAGGTTGGATGGGGAGCGTCGGTGCACAACCATTTTCATATCTCTCAAGAGACGTTCAATCGGGTTCAAATCTGGGCTCTAGCTGGGCCACTCAAGGACATTTACAGAGTTGTCCTGTAGCCACTCCTTTGTTATCTTGGCTGTGTGCTTAGGGTCGTTGTCCTGTTGGAAGATGAACCTTCACCCCAGTCTGAGGTGCAGAGCGCTCTGGAGCAGGTTTTCATCAAGGATGTCTCTGTACATTGCTGCATTCATCTTTACCTCGATCCTGACTAGTCTCCCAGTTCCTGCTGCTGAAAAACATCCCCACAGCATGATGCTGCAACCACCATGCTTCACTGTAGAGATGGTATTGGCCAGGTGATGATGGTTTCCTCCAAACATGATGCTTGCCATTCAGGCCAAAAAGTTCAATCTTTGTTTCATCAGACCAGAGAATTTTGTTTCTCATGATCTGAGAGTCCTTCAGGTGCCTTTTGGCAAGACGGGCTGTCTTGGCCACTCTTCCATACAGGCCTGATTTGTGGAGTGCTGCAGAGATGGTTGTTTATCTGGAAGGTTCTCCTCTCTCCACTGAGAAATGCTGGAGCTCTGTCAGAGTGACCATCAGGTCCTTGGTCACCTCGCTGACTAAGGCCCTTCTCCTCCGATCGTTTGGCTGGGCAGCCAGCTCTAGAAAGAGTCCTGGTGGTTCCAAACTTCTTCCATTTACGGATGATGGAGGCCAATGTGCTCATTGGGACCTTCAATGCTGCAGAAATTTGTCTGTACCCTTCCCCAGATCTGTGCCTCGATACAATCCTGTCTCAGAAGTCTACAGACAATTCCTTGGACTTCATGGCTCGGTTTGTGCTCTGACATGCACTGTTAACTGTGGGACCTTATATAGACAGGTGTGTGCCTTTCCAAATCATGTCCAGTCAACTGAATTGATCACAGGTGGAGTCCAATCAAGTTGAAGAAACATCTCAAGGATGGTCAGTGGAAACAGGATGCACCTGAGCTCAATTTTGAGTGTCATGGCAAAGGCTGTGAATACTTATGTACAGGTGATTTTTTTTCCTTTTTTATTTTTAATAAATTTGCAAAGATTTCAAACAAACTTCTTTCGCGTTGTCATAATGGGGTATTGTTTGTAGAATTTTTAGGAAAATAATTAAATTTTATAAATTTTGGAATAAGGCTGTAAAATGTGGGTAAAAAGCGAAGCGCTGTGAATACTTTCCGGATGCATTGTGTGTGTGTGTGTGTGTGTGTGTGTGTGTGTATATATATATGTATTATTATGATTCCAAGACTTAAAATTTTATTAAAGGAACAGTACACACACAATTTTTAAATCTGTCATTATTTACTTACCATTTCAAACTCCTATGACTTCCTTTCTTATGCAGAACTCAAAAGAAGATATTGTAATAAATACTGTGATCTGGCTGTTCAATTCAATGGCAGTGGAGTTTTTTAAGCACTCATGAATGCACAAATGATGTCAAGTTTCCCACTGTAAATTTACTTACATTTTGGGTTGTGTCTTACCTAAACCTATTGTAAACATTTTAGAAGACTTGGAATATGAATCAAAAATCACATGGACCATTGTTTTATGATATTTTGGGGTCCTTTTTAAGCTTTAAAGTGAGGCACTATCCACTGACGTTGTATTGAAAAGATGAACCGTGATATTCATTATAACATATTTTGTGTTCCAGATTAGAAAGAATTTCATACACATTGAAACGACACAAGGGTAAATTATTAATTATTATGAATAATCGCATTACTTTTTTCAAGCCTGCATGTTGCAATTGTACAATTTTGGTTACTTCTGTTGTGCAAAGACGTATGAATAATAATATCTACTGTTGTTTGGAAAATAAATATTTTCCATCATCCTAAGAAAAACACCTCTTGAAAATTACTGCATGTAAACTTTAGACCTAACATTTTTCTTGAGTCCTTCTTTATCCTCAGGTTATTTTTCTCTTTGCTGAATGACTTGACATGACATGCTTGGCCCGAAAATAGAAAAGTATTCAATCTATCTCTAGCCAAGACTTAAAGCTTGGTGTTTAGAGTGCAATACATGCATTGACACATACACATACACACACACACACACACACACACACACACACACACACACACACACACACACACACACACACACATATATACACACAAGCAGTTATGAACCAAAGAACAGCAGGATCCGCAATTGTTGTTTTTGTTTTTTTTTTTCATCATTAAGCACATCATCTTTCTAACTCACAAATTCACACACAGGTTAGGGCATGTGTGGCACTGTTTTGTAATCTTCCATGCTCCTAGGCTTGGATGTGCTCAAGAGCACGCTTTATCACAGTGCCAATTCTGAATGTTGGATAACTGGCAAGACGACTCTCATTCACCTCATACAAGGACAGAAAGCCAACAGGTAAAAAGAGTTACCACTAAATAGTTTTAATACAAATTGTTGTGAGGCAGAAGAGAGGGAAAGAGAAAGAAACCAATAAAAAAAAAAAGAAATTTGTTTTTAGTGGAGACATACAGTATATATATATATATATATATATATATATATATATATATATATATATATATATATATATATATATATATATATATATATATATATATATATATATATATATATATATATATATATATATATATATACACACAACAGAAAAAGATGGCAAGGTAGAGATATATAAAATGGGAGATTGAAAACTAAAGACATAGGAGAAATACATTTATGTAAAATGTAATAATTGTATGCAGGCAGAGTCTGTCCCCTTGTGTGGCCTCCCTATATGTCTGAGCGAGTACATAATTTAATAAGCAAATAAGCACACAGCATTTTGAAGCTCCAGCATATATCAGTTTATTTCTATAGTTTTTTTACCATGTGTTCTTCAGTGCCACCTTTTACATCACACTATTCATGATTGAAAAGCAGCACTTAAATAACCATAAATCTACTTTATATTGTATTCATAAAGTCTGTCTGGCATTCACATTACTAAGGAATTGTTTTCCATTTTGTAAATTTATTTTCTGTACTTACAAGTTCGACTTCACCAAGACTCAGTTGGGCACGACCCAGAGTTTGCCATGCCTCCCACCAGAGGGGGCGGAGTCTGGTCGCCATCTCTGCAGACTGTACAGCCAATAACACTTCTTGAAGGGTAATCAACACCTAAGGGTTACATTTTAAAATGTTAGAGATTGAGGGAAAACTCCTAAAACTATTTTGTCAGCTCTCTCCTCACATTTTCAAATAACCAAATCAATAGGTATACTCAAAACATACAGTGCATCTGACAAAAATAGTTCTGTCACCCTAAGACAAGTCTGTCAGGAGTCTGTGCCTTCCTCATTCAATTATTTCCAAATGAATGTTCATCATTTTCAATAGGAATCATAAAATGTCTACTGGTGCAACTCACAAGAAAGTGTTTTTTAAAACTTATTTTTGAGAGTTTCCCATCTTTTTGTAGTGAAACTTGTTTTGCTATGGGTTTTTTTTTTTGGAAACAATCCAACACCCTTAATAACCATATACTATTCAAGGACCAAGCAGATATTATTTGACATTTGGTTTAAAAGACCAATAAACTGTTATCACACAAATAAATCAAATTGAAATGAAAATGGATCCTTAAATTGTAGATGCACAACATACACATAGAGTGACAATATAAAGACAACGAATGAGCAAACACTACATTACATGGCCACACTGGGATGTGCTTGCAAAACAGGCGTTTCCATTACAATGTTTTATTTACTTAAAGCCTTTAATGGCTTTAAAATCAGGTCAACACAATATTGAAAGTCAAAATACTAGCTTGTCCAAAACAGGTTATTGCCAGGGTAACAACAATTGAAAAGCAAACCGGCGATGCAATCTTAGTTTCCAGCTGTTTGTTTTTTTTTTATTTGCAGCCTGACTGAAAAATGTTATATTCACATGCTGAGGTGAGCATTATCGTTAAACAGGTGAGTAATGAGCAGATGCAGGGAACAGAGTGTGAAGACAGGGAAAAAAAGGGATAAGGAACAAACTAAGAAGGCTGTTTACAGATAACTCTTATGCAGACTCCACTTTGATGTCAAACATTGCTTGTAGACTGATCAGGAAAAGACTAGAACTAACCAGCCTGTCCAATGGTATCAGATTACTAATGAGATCAGTTGTGTATTGCCCCTGTTGGTGCACATTCACATTCTCACTCTTTTTATACTCGCCTGATGTAATCACATGCTCAGCATGGAAACGGTCACTATTATTGGTTTGGTTTACAAGAGAGGGAAAATAATGACCATTCATTTATTATGTCCTATTGCGATCAGTGTGCACAACAGCATCATGCCCTGAAGGTATCTGGGAAGTTTGGAGCAAGCGCCACCTTGGGGTAAAAACCTAAAGAAATGCTTAAAAATGCTTACAACTTTTGATTATTGTGGCCTATTGTCATTGTATTTTTACACAAACCTATTAATTTGCTTAAGAAGACATTCATTGATCGACTGGAGTCATTTTTATGCTGCCTAAATTTACCTGATTATATTTTTCCTACAATGTTGATGGAAACAGTAGAGGCAGATAAACCTTTTTTTGGCATCAATTAACCAGAGTGAGATGTGCAGAATGCCCTAAGAGGGTCATCTAAAGGGAATTGTTCTTAGCTGAAAAGGATGTAATACAGTGAAAAGGAATGCATATTTATAACCCCAAACTCAAACCCCAACCCTAAACCTAACTGTCACCTAAAATATAAACTTAGAGGGGAAAAGGAACCTCTGAATTGCATTGTCATTGATTTTGCAAACAAGATTACTTCCTGGTTTTAACGCAGAATGAGAACTCAGGTCTCCCACGCTGCTGATGCAATGCATTTTCAGTCACACCACAGGAGAAGGTAAACATGCTTGAATTGATACAAAAATGTCTAACGGAAGATGGCGCTCATCAGTAGGCCCTTACCCTCTGCATAAACTAAAGCCTGTTTCAGGTACTTTTCCCCGGGACTAGCACTTTTTTAAGTATTTTAAAGGATATTATTAGGTCCTACATGGTGTAGGTTCTTTTGGGGCATATAGGGACTGTGTGAGGTGCTGCAGACTGTGATTGGTCAAGACACCTCCGCTTAAATCTCTACGCTCTGAAAGGCACCTATGTTTAAAAGAGGACCTTTGCGTTTGTGAAGGACACCTTTAGATTTGTGACTGAAAGGGGGCCCTGTAGTCCACATTCTGTGCATGTCAGTGTAGCACACACAGACATTTATACATTACGGCTACAATTAATTAAAATAAAATCACAAAATGACATTGCAGTTTAATAATCGCTCAAAGGGCTATAACTATTTAATTAAATTAATAAATAAATCGAACTGTTCGCTTCAAAATCTATGCACGCTGCTCTGACATGTCTGTATTGTGTATAAGCATTATTACAGTGTATTCAGAGCTGTTTTGTGCTCCACAGTGCCATCTCATGCTCAGAGTAACAGATATGCTCCATTCGGTTCGTGTGCTGAGTGTGTCATTTTTAAAGTGCTCCAGTTTCACTTTAATGCATGTTAATATATATATACAAATAATTTGCCCCATGGCATTTATGCTCAGCAGATGAGACGCACATTTTAGTGAGTAGTATGAGTATATTGCTTGATTCAGATATTAGTTTTCCCTGTTTTTTTCTCTTCACCCATAGAGAAGTCATTTACATTTATTTTACATTTTTAAAAGCTAAGCTAAATAAATGTCTTACTGTAATACTTTAATACCAAGTACTCACTGTAATGCATAAAAACCAAAATATCCACTACATCACCAATATCCACAATGCAGAGGATTAAATCCACTACGTCATCGCGCTACAGTCTGCAGCAAGGACCCTCTCAGGTGCAGCAGCACAGAACTCTGCAAGGACAGATCTCGCGCCAAATTTAAACTGTAACCTGAAGACTTGGGCTCTGTTCCGAAAAGAGAAAATGCTGCCTGGGGGCTGTATATGGAGGTTGGATGAAATAAGTTGCTTTTCAAACTGTTCAGAAACTAGATTCCTTTAACTGATTAGCCAGTTGCCTAAGTTTTCAGATGCAGCCAAAGTTTGTATAAAACAGTACTAACAAAAGTACCAACAGTACTAAACTATGGAATAGTCTCCCAAACACTGTTCGAGATGCAGACACACTCTCTCAGTTTAAGTCTAGACTAAAGACTCATCTATTTAGCCAGGCATACACCTAATTTATCCTCCAACCCACAATTAGGCTGCTTTAGTTGGGTCTGCCGGAACCAGAAACCAGAAACATTGAGCATGATCTCTAACTCTGCAATAAATTAAATGGCATCTATGCTTACATCTTTTAATTTGTTTCCCTGTCTCAACCTCGGGACTCCTATCCTGAGGTCACCAGAACCGGCTGGATCCAGCTCCATTCCTGCTTCATGTTGGACTCCACTGCTACATGTCGCAGAATGATGATGACTAAATGCAGCCGGTGCCAGCCATATATCACTTCAGTCTATTATGACGGACTTCAGAGGATGAACTGATGCCAACTCCAACCTGCATCACCTCGGTCTATTTATGGACTACGATCTTGAAATGAAATGCTTAGACTAACTATTGCCAACAAAAGCCTTCATCAGACAATTTACAATGACAATTGCATCTATGTGAACTTCTGCAATTAATCAAGATGGACTTCAAAGACTTTGGTCATTAATCTTACAGTTCAAACACAATCGATGTTTAAACACTGACCCTTAACACTTAGTTTAATAATTTCAAACCATGATTTTACCTATACATAATTAATATTTACATTACATTCATAATGTTAGCCAGAGGGGAACTGGCCCCCACAGCGAGTCTGGTTTCTCCCAAGGTTATTTTTCTCCATTAATCAACATCTTATGGAGTTTTGTGTTCCTTGCCACAGTCGCCTACAGCTTGCTCACTGGGGTTATTAATACAATTATCATTTAATTATTTTTAAACACTATTAAAAATCGTATTTTATCTAAATTACACAATGATGATTAATCGACTTTATAGACATTACAGTTTTATCGTCTGTTAATGCTGATATTCTGTAAAGCTGCTTTGAAACGATGTGTGTTGTGAAAGGCGCTATACAAATAAAATTGACTTGACTTGACAAAAGTGTAGCTCCGATCCTGGCATCCTCCATCAGTGTTGTTGGCAACAACATCAGAAGAAAAATCTACAATATTTGATGGAATTACTACAGGGGGTATTTTTCTAAATGTGAATGCAGCAGAGAAAAGTTCTCCTTTGGTGTGCCATTAACAGTTCCCATCTAGAAAGTTACCATGGGAAAAGTACAGGGACTGTAGGTGGGAGAGGGCCCAGAAACTCAGCGTAATGGGGCAAATGTCAATGTACTAGAACATTTGGAAGCAGCATGCAGACTTCCCGTGTGATCATGTTGCAAACATAACGATTAGGTTTCTTATTACACAGTCATTTTTGAGCACATTGTTTTACACTAGACCATAGAAAAAAAAAATCAAGGTTTTTAAGAAATGTATAAAAAATTAAAGCACCTTTCAAATCTTGAAAATCACATAACTGTGAAAATCAAACATTTAGCAAACTTCCATGACTTATTACTTAATACTCATAAAAAAGCTAGTAGCTAGAAGATGACGTTTTATAGTGCCTTTCCCAAAGCTCATGGTCGCGTTACAATAAGTACATTTCAGAAATACATTTCATAACATGATAAACGATACAGCAAAATCTTTAAGTAGCTATAAATCACTATTATATTCACAATTTTACCAAGGCTATTTGATGGATGCTGATTGGTCAATAGCCATGCTTTACACAAGAAAGCACAGCTCTGACCTCTTCACGTTTATATCACTTCACAACACCCATACAGTGAAATTCTATACAGAGATATCAACCTCCGCACTTTTACCATTGTACAGAGCGTAACGGTCTACTTGGATCATATGAATCTTCTCTGGCCAATCATATAACGGCGGATGTCAATGGACCGCGTTCAGAGTTTAAGGACAGTTTTTTTATTTTGTAGCTTCTATTTAAGTTTCTATTACTTTTACTTTTGGTAGATTTTGAGATATATGCTAGTTAACGTATTTTGGGAATGTAATGTTTGTAGAATACTTTCAGTGAGCGGGGAAAAAGAGCAAGCATCTGCTGCTGCAGATTTCAGCATGAGTCTCTTAATCTATTTAAAAATGTATAGATTATTTTATATCAGTGTCATTGGGCACACACTGCAGTCTTAATAGTCATTAAAATAGTATAATTACATTTATAATATATGAATCATCACAATTTATTTAAGTCTAATTTAATTGCTGAATCTTAAAAGCCAAAGGAAAAAAAAAAACAGACATATATAAATTATTTTCATTTTTTATTAGATAATATACAATATTGTACAAAATGTATAATCTTTTAATACTAAACACTTATTTTAATTAATCGAATACTATTTTTGTGAGTTGGAGACAGTAAACAATTTCTGTAGGCTGTTGTTAATGTCATAAATGAGTCCTATCTGTTGCTTCATTCTCTACTCTGATAAAATTTCGGTTTTATAAGATCTCGTAGTAAACTCCACACATGGTTAATCTCAAAAGGATTGCTAAGTGTAAAATATTTAGAGGATTAGGGGACAGGCAGTCAATTCATTAAGTGATGAGCTGTTTCCTCACAAAAGCAGTTTATTCAGCACGCTGAAGCATCTCCACCATAGACATCCATTAATAAAAATGGCCCCACAAGTGTACTGCTGCCTTCTGCTAGAGATTATTTAGCAGAGATAGGCCATTTCTATTAAAATGAATGGGAGAAATTGAAAAGCTCAACCAAGGAGCTCTGAGCACCCAGTTGTCAACAGATGTAAAAAGGAAGTCCCGCCTTACAGTTAAGAGAGCCAATCACCTTTTAGATACAGACATCCAGTCAATCAACTTGAGAACCCACATGCGCATTAGCTATACAAGCCGGGAATTTATTTTAATTAGATTTTTTATATGAGGTATTGGATCTCAATTTATGATTCCAGTATTGTCAGATTTTATTAATGATTTGAAATATGTTCTTTAATCGTAATCTTGACCAACCATTTTTGAGATTTTGGAAGCTGCACTGGTATGACTAGAAAAACCATCCCGAGAGCATTCCAATGATGACCGACAGTGGACTGACTTGCTAGAAAGACTTTGGTTATGCGTTTTGATGCTAACCTTGTAGGCTCTATTTTAGAATGGCGCTAACCCATAGCCAGAGATTATTTTTCAGAGATGGGCCACTTCTATTAAAATGAATGGGAGAAATTAGAACACTCAACCAAGCAGCTCTAAGCGCCCAATGATCAACGGATGTAGAAAGGAAGCCTTACAGTTAAAAGAGCCGTTTGGACTGTCCGTTTTATGTTTACTGATTTTATTTTCTGACAGAAGGATGGCATTTAATGATTTATAACATTTTAATGAACATTTGTGACCTTATTATTTTTTTATATGGTGACCAGTTTTTAAAAGCAATAAATGTGCTTTCACACATGGTTTGATTGCTTGGACCGAACCCTTCGTATCCTCCCCCGCTGGTCTCCATTCACAACATATTATTTGGGTACGAACCACAGTCTGATTACATCATCAACGTGAGTACATGCGGCAGCTTTTTACTACTGTACCTAGGTAACAACTCGAGAAGACATCACTTGCACCTTTTAAGTGAAGTATTAAAGTTTTTCTCTTTGGATTTACCACAAAAACTTGCCATTCATAGAACAACACTTGTGTTTGTCTGACGCAAATGAATCGATTGTGCAATAATCTGATGAATTTTTCCATTTGTCTGCCGCAAGCCTGTGAATGCGCTGAAAGAGACGTGAAGAATGTGAACAGCTCTCTGAAGAGGATTAATTTGGAGACAAGCAGGTATGCGAAAGGCATTATTCCACAATAATTGTGAGTGTGAGCCTGCAAAGATGCTAATTATACATCATCACAAGCGGTTCACTTTAGTGATGGGCATTCCGGCTCTTTTCAGTGAGCCGGCTCCTTTGGCTCCGCTCACAAAAAAGAGCCGGCTCTTTTGGCTCCCTAACGGCTCTTTAAAAAAAAAGTTTAAAAAAAAGTCAAACTGTTTGCAATAGTTTGTCTATAATTGGTGTTAAAACAAAAATGTAATTCCTTAAATTATTAAATTTAATCATGCTCTACCTTAACCACAATTTATTTAAAATGCATTGGTTTGTTATGAAAAAGAATGCCATTAAACTTTTTGCATTTAAAGTAGGGCTGTCAATCGATTACATTTTTTAATCAAATTAATTACATGATGTCCTGATTAATCGCATTTAATCGCATATAAAAATATTTGCTGAGAAAGCCCCTCATGTAACAATAATTCAATATATAATGATGAAATAATTCTACATAGTTATCTTAAAATATTAAAACAAATATATATATATTCAGATAATTAAAATGCTTTACATTCTTGAGGCAGAAGAGTTAATCATTGATAAGACAATACAAAAAACGGCTTTAGAATACAATGTATTGTTTACTACCATATTATTGATCATAAGTCAATCTTTGGCATACAGTTCACCAGAGGCGTTTCCAGCATTGAAGGACATCCGGGGCTTAGCCCAGACAATTTTTTCACACTAGCAACCACTTCCCTGTAGTCCAAAGCTGGTGAGAGGGTATTCTTTGAGTTCTGCTCTTGCTGGGCCTGTTTCTACAGTTCCTAAATCTTCCACTCTAGCTCTATCCTCAACATCCTCTCTCCTCCCTGAATCATCTGTGATGCAAAAGAACAGATCCAGCACATAACTTATTGCAAATCAGCTTCAAACAACTAATTCATCAAGTGCTACATATTTCAAAGTGTAGACCAATACCATTGAAGAAAATGTACTGGAAGAGCAGATCAGTGGGATTGCCCTAAGATCTATCATGATTCTTGAATTTTCATGTACATTACAATAAAGTCATCACAAAAGAGTTATATTATAGTGAGTAAAGTGAAGTAAAAACATTTTTTTACATAAATAGTCAAAATGATGTATAAGATCCTAAGTTAAAGCAATACATGAATGACTTTAGTCTAAGTTCATTGACACACCATGGCATCGAATTGTATATAATTCTCCATGTTCATCTGTCAAAATCCTTTCATTAGGATCATTGGGATAAGAAATGTTTCACTTTTAACTTTCTCTAAAGTAAAGTGACTGATTAATTGTTACCAGTTTCCATGCCTGATTCTGCTACCCTCAAAGTGTATATTTACAACAAACTAATATCACAAAACAAGTCACACATACATTTTATGCTAATGCTTATTGGTTATCCTTAGAGAAAATAACACCTGATAAACAAGAAAATTATGCTCCAAACTGGACTCGAACCGCGGTCTCCAGCATGAGAGGCAGATGCACTAACCACAAGGCTAGAGGTTTAGACTTTAAGGACAAAAGCAAATGTGAATTCTTACCCACTGACTTCTTTCAGAAATTTCAGAAGCCTCATTTGCTTCATTTTTGCTGTCTTTCCTGCTAACTGCTGTTAACTCGCCACTAAGTAAAGTAAGTTGATGTCAGCTCCTCCCCTACCTGCTGCATATTCAACAGAGAGGAAGAAACGGAGTCGCCCATAGGCTATCGACAGCAAAGGAACTTATTCTATAGGCTAGATTATGCCTATGTCTATTTTTACAGGCTGTATGCAGTATGTGCAAAGCCAAAGCACAATGAAATAAGGCAACTTATGATTTCGGAGGTTTACATAGGCTATTGTCCGGTTTCATATTTGTCAGTCAACTTTTCAAAATACATTCGGGGCTACACTCAAAACATTCGGGGCTGAAGCCCCGGCAAAATCAGCTGCCGCCGCCTCTGCAGTTCACACCAATCCAATTCACAAGTGAATTTGTCAATCAGTTGGAGATTTATTATGAGGGCTTGTTTAAGTACGCGTCAATTTCAACAAGCATCAGACATGCTTGTGTAGCATCTCGGGTGCGTTGCGTCATAAACATAAAATTTAATGTTTACTTTACATACAATTTTAGGTCACTGTGTTAAGTTAAATATAGTTTAATACTTAGAACACATCTTGAGATCCCTTATTCGGATTTGCACTCCATCAAGTGTTTGAACGCAAGAACGTGACGCATGTTTGTGTTCTTCTGTCTGCTGAAGTGTTGTTTTGTTCACTGTATAAACTGAGCGTTGCCACACAGCTGAAATTTAAAGAAGTTTACTCTGGAGTAAACAGGTGGTACTACAAGCTTGCATTTCTCAGGAATCTTCCTTATTACAATCCGGGGGCATTTTGATTAATCGCGTAAAATAATTTTAATGCGTTATTTTTTAATACAATTAATCGCACTGAATTAACGCGTTAAATCGACAGCCCTAATTTAAAGTATAAATTTTTATTGTATATAAACAAAGTGCATATAAATCTAACCTTTCAAAACTAACACAATATGAACAGCATAATAGAATATTGCACCATATCAAAGAAAAATAAATTACAATTTGCAAAACTGCAGCATCCCACAAATTGAAATAAATGTAAAAAAAAAAGGATGCTAATAAGCATGTACATTTAAAGTATGACTTTTTTAATGTATATAAAAAAATTGCATATACTGTATATGTAACAATTCAAAACGAATACAATCTGAACAACATAATAAGTGTGCTCCGCCCTCCCTCACGCATCTTTGGTTAATTGGTTGACACTGCATTACTGATTGACAGGAACAACATGTGAGGCTGTTAATCTGAGCAGACAGTCAGAACGAATATGTGTGCACGCTTGAGCATTTAGGCCTATATAATTCTATTTCTTTTTTCGTTCTTTGAATTAGTTAATTCTATTCATTTAATTCTTTTGATTATTCATATCTTAATTTTAATATTTTTATAAATAGATTTGGCTCTTCTGATATGCGAGCCAGCTCCCAACGTTCACCTACAAGAGCTGGCTCTTAGAGCAGACTTATTCACGAACGACCCATCACAAGTTCACTTCCACGATTTGGTACAATTTGCATTCATATAAGCAGTAAATCATACTGGAGTTCACATGAACCATACCCCAGTTCACCTTTTCAAGCCGACTCGGGTGCAGTTCACATGTGTGCACCAGAGTTCAGAAAATACATCATTCGACCCTGGGTGCGCACCAACAGTTCTAGTGTGAAAGCACCCTAATGGCACTTTTCCACTGCACGTTACAGTTTGACTCACCTCAGCTCTACTCACTTTACTTTTCTGAGCTTGTATTTCCACTGCAGTTCAGTGCCTCAGCGTGGGTGGGATAATAGGCTGATCGTCATAGCTGTGGCGCCTCAACTGCCGTGACATCATTTTAAACGCGACACAAACTGACCAAAACAATAACACAACCACTAACTATTAGCTACTAGCTCATTGTGCTGCATAAAGCTGTTGTTGCATGGTGATTTTACACAAGTGTAACAGTTAAATTGGCCTGGTTGTTTTAGAAGCAAGCTTTCCAGTAGCTGGTGAAGCTTTCAAGCAGAGTATAGAGTTAACATAACAAAACATACCATCATCCATTGTGAATCAACGCCAGTCCAGGGCACTCTCCCTCCCATTGCTCGCCGGTTTAGATAGCGTCCATTTGGCCGAAACACTTCCACTTTTCCTTGATAGTTCTGTAGTCACTTTTAAGTTTTTTTTACTTTTTCCTACACTGTTGGTAGGTCCGGTGGTGGCTAACAGCTGATACACTTCCTCAGAGACTTTTTCGTTTTGGTCATCACTAACGAGTGGACTATCTGCACCTCGTTTATTGACCATGGCTTGGTTTTGCGCACAGCCATTTCTTTTTTTCACAATTCGCATGAACAAATGATACTGCTATCGCCGTTACTAATTTTAAAACTAGCGGGTTGATGATGGGGCATTTCGGAAATCCAGTGACGCAGGGAGTGACGATTCTCCCTGACCAATTAGTGATCTGCAAGATTTTGACATCACATTTAGTATCGGCTCGGCTCTCTTGGAACCTCAACCGAGGTGGTACTAAAAAAGCATCAGGTACCAGGAACTATCCAGTAGAAAATCCCCAAAAAGCGAGCAGAGTCCAGTCGTACCGTGCAGTGGAAATGCTCCATAAGGCACTTGAGGATATGCCATATTGTGAATATAGTCACAACTAAAGGGGTTGCAGGTACTCCACTTCACGTCACTACCAATGCCCATCAGCCTTGACTATATTCACAAAATAACCTCTCATATTGCTGAGAACATATGTCTGTTATTGTTTTGATGGTACATTTAATTTATAGACCAATCAGTTGAAGGGTCCAAACTGTCATTTCAAGCACACTCATCCACGCCAACAAAAACAATACAGAACAACAGACAATGATACTGAGACATCAAAGCCAAAACACTTACGCCACAGATAATATGAAGAGTGATGAAAGGGGCTTTAAAAAGAAGCAGAGAGGGAGAGATTCATGGAAAAAAAGAGTGAGTTAAGGGATCAGAAAGAAGAAAAAGTGTTGCAAGAGATCAGAGAGGAGGTGATTGTATCTAATGACTGTTGCTGAATACAACCTGAATTAGTGAAAGTATTGAACAAATAAGGGTGTTTATGTCTATACTTGCCTCAGTGAGTATTTATATATGGACATACTTGTGTGTGCATGAATGAGTGAGCAAGTATAATTATGTGCAATACACAGCATAGTCTATTATATTTATCCAACATACCCTACCTCTTCTGCCACACATACATACATACATACATACGTACACAAATATATATATATATATATATACATACACACGCACACACGCGCACGTGCACACACACACACACACACACACACACACACAGTATCTCACAAAAGTATATAAAAAAATATAAATATAAAAAATATTTGATTATATCTTTTCATGTGACAACACTGAAGAAATGACAAATAAATTTGGACATTTTCACTTAGGGGTGTACTCACTTTTGTTGCCAGCAGTTTAGACATTATGGCTGTGTGTTGAGTTATTTTGAGGGGACAGCAAATTTACACTGTTATACAAGCTGTACACGCACAACTTTACATTGTAGCAAAGTGTCATTTCTTCAGTGTTGTCACATGAAAAGATATAATCAAATATTTACAGAAATGTGAGGGGTGTACTCACTTTTGTGAGATACTATGTATATCTATAAATAGTCTTCTTGTGTATTTCTATATATACTTATATTTTTTATTAACTTTTCATTTTGATCCTACTTTTTTTACATTATTATAAATGTGTCTTGTTTGTGCACAAGAAGCTTGTCACCAAGACAAATTCATTGAATGTGTAAGAATACTTAGCAATGAAGCTCATTCTGGTTCTGATATGTGCATCCAACACTATTTTTGAAACACACACACACACACACACACACACAAGGGCTAAAACAAAACTCAAAAATGCCCAGACAAAAAGTGAATGCTGGAACAAACATACCAACCCACGACGGGGTAAAACAATGGAGAAAACAAATATCAACTTAACCTAGTCAGTAACCATCAGGCAGAGCAGGACCCAGGAAACATGATGAAACAAAACAGCACAAGAAAATACTCACAAAGGGAATATAGTCAAGAGAATCAGAGGGTTAAAAATCAACTAATCAACTATTAATCACACTGTAAACCCTAATAAGTTAGGGTTTACAGAGGCAATCAGTTACATCCATTTTTTTTAAGTTAATTATCACCCAAGTTTAAGTTAATACAACTTTCAGATTTTGATTATGTGCTACACATGCATGTTAATAGCTCTTTACTTGAAATTGAGTAAGCAAATTGTTATGGCACTATGGCACAACTTAAAATGTAACTCTTTGGCTATACTTAAAATTACCATGTAAGCTCAATTTAAATACTTCAAGTAGAGGAAACCTAACTAGCTAGTCCTGTGAATGTGAGCATGCTGAATGCAGGGCAAATTGAAAACAGCATACTTTGGTTAGCATAGCAATTACTCAAAGAGTAAAGTAATATACTAAAGAAAAATCTCAAATTGAACATGTATTCAACCTAAAAGTTCAAGCTCTACCATTCTTCATAATGGTAACCTCCAAAAACTTTAACTGAAACGGTTTTGAATAGCACACCAAAAAATAAACACTAAAGTCTCGCACAAAGACACATTATATAACATTTAATTTTTAACATACACTTTCTCTGTCGAGTTCAATGCAATGCATGCTGGGAAATAGAAATCCCCTGCCCAGTTTCAGTTAAATTTAAGTTCCTGTAAATTTAAAGAGACAAGTGGCATCAAAAAAAAGGCACAGTGGCTAAGTGGGCATCACTGTAAAGAAGGTACCAGGTTCGAGTCCTGGCTCACCTAGGGCCTTTCTGTGTAGTTTGCATGTTCTCCCTGTGTTCATGTGGGTTTCCTCCGGGTGCTCCGGTTTCCCGCAAGTGAATTGGAAACTGGAAACTGCCACATAGGTGATAGTGTCTGTGTGTGTTAGCCCTGTGATGGACTGGCCACCTGTCCAGTGTGTTTCCCGGCCTTCGGCATGAGAAAGCTGGAATAAGCTCCAGCACTACCCGACTGGACATAGGAAAAACTGCTATAGAGGATGGATGGATGGATGGAGGGAAGGATGGATGGATTCTAGAGAAAATTCTAAATACACATAACATTTTGCGATTTGGTCATATTTGTGAAAGTGAAATTGAAAGTGGATTTATAGTAAAAAAATGATTGACATTTTTATGTTTCTGAACCAAACTGATTGCATCGCTTCAGATGACATATATTAAACCACAGGAGAAATTTGGATTACATTTATGCTGCCTTTATGTGATTTTTGGAGCTTCAAAGGTCTCACCATTCACTTTTATTAACACGACCTACAGAGCTGAAGTATACTTTTAAAGTCAGAAAGTCATACACATCTGGGGTGGCATGAGGGTGAGTAAATGATGAGAACATTTTCATTTTTGTGCGAACTATCCCTTGCTGCTTTAAATTTGAATTATAATGACATTTTAATTACATTTTCTCATAAGAAAACCTATAAATATGTGTATTCTCTAACATCGTCTAGATAAAAAAAAAATACCTGATACCCAAAAGATTCAAGTTAGAAACTCAAATTACAGGTGAAACTCGAAAAATTAGAATATCGTGCAAAAGTTCATTAATTTCAGTAATTCAACTTAAAAGGTGAAACTAATATATTATATAGACTCATTACAAGCAAAGTAAGATATTTCAAGCCTTTATTTGATATAATTTTGATGATTATGGCTTACAGCTTATGAAAACCCCAAATTCAGAATCTCAGAAAATTAGAATATTACATGAAATCAATTAAAAAAAAGGATTTTAAATACAGAAATGTCGGCCCTCTGAAAAGTATAATCATGCATATGTACTCAGTACTTGGTTTGGGCCTCTTTTGCATTAATTACTGCCTCAATGCGGCGTGGCATGGATGCTATCAGCCTGTGGCAATGCTGAGGTGTTATGGAAGACCAAGATGCTTCAATAGCGGCCTTCAGCTCTTCTGTATTGTTTGGTCTCATGTCTCTCATCTTTCTCTTGGCAATGCCCCATAGATTCTCTATGGGGTTCAGGTCAGGCGAGTTTGCTGGCCAATCAAGCACAGTAATACCATGGTCATTGAACCAGGTTTTGGTACTTTTGGCAGTGTGGGCAGGTGCCAAGTCCTGCTGGAAAATGAAGTCAGCATCTCCATAAAGCTTGTCTGCTGAAGGAAGCATGAAGTGCTCTAAAATGTCCGGTAGACGGCTGCGTTGACTGTGGACTTAATAAAGCACAGTGGACCAACACCAGCCGATGCCATGGCTCCCCAAACCAACACAGACTGTGGAAACTTCACACTGGACTTCAAGCATCTTGGATTGTGTGCCTCTCCATTCTTCCTCCAGACTCTGGGACCTTGGTTTCCAAATGAGATGCAAAATTTGCTCTCATCAGAAAAGAGGACTTTGGACCACTGAGCAACAGACCAGTTCTTTTTTTCTTTAGCCCAGGTAAGACGCTTCTGACGTTGTTTGTTGTTCGGGAGCGGCTTGACAAGAGGAATACTGACATTTGAAGCCTCAGTCCACTCCTTGTGAAGCTCCCCACACATTTGAATGGCCTTTTCCTGACAATCCTCTCCAGGCTACGGTCATCCCTGCTGCTTGTGCACCTTTTTCTTCCACACTTTTCCCTTCCACTTAACTTTCTATTAATGTGCTTTGATACAGCACTTTGAGAACATCCAACTTCTTTTGCAATTACCTTTTGAGGCTTTCCCTCCTTGTGGAGGGTGTCAATGATGGTTTTCTGCACAACTGTCAGGTCAGCAGTCTTCCCCATGATTGTGAATTCAACTGAACCAGACTGAGAGACCATTTAAAGGCTCAGGAACCCTTTGCAGGTGTTTAGCTGATTAGAGTGTGACACTTTGAGCCTACAATACTGAACCTTTTCACAATATTCTAATTTTCTGAGATTCTGAATTTGGGGTTTTCATAAGCTGTAAGCCATAATCATCAAAATTATATCAAATAAAGGCTTGAAATATCTTACTTTGCTTGTAATGAGTCTATATAATATATTAGTTTCACCTTTTAAGTTGAATTACTGAAATTAATGAACTTTTGCACGATATTCTAATTTTTCGAGTTTCACCTGTAGTTTAAAAATAATGCTAACACTTCACAGTAAGGTTCTGTTTGTTAACATTAGACACAATTAACTAACAATGAAAAAAAGAATTTTTTTGTATTAGTTTATGTTCGGTCAAATTCCATTAACAAATATAAACATATACTTTTCATTTATTTATTTTTTTAAGTATTAGTGAATGCTGAAATGAACATTTTCCAAGATTAAATTTACAAAGATTAAATTGATGGAAATGTTTTTTTTTTTATTATTGTTAGTTCAAGTTAACTAATGAAGTTAACTAATGTTTACGAATATGTAGTATTATACATGTAGAAGAATTGAAATGATATGACTTGAATCTCGAGTTTTCAACCTTTGCAATCCTGGAATTCTTCACCGTCATATATCAAACGGCCCAGGCATCCTCATTTGTCAGAAAGGCCCCTCCACAGCCTGACCTCCTGATCTTCCACACAGAGTTAAAGCGGAGTTCTCTCTGAAGGGCTTCCAAAAGACCATCAGATTTGCACAACTCGAACACTAAGACATTCCTTAATCCCGAAACATCTCACACAAAGTCACAGTACTTTGCTGAATCAACCTTCCAAAATGTACAGAATGCATTTAAATCCACAGTTCATACAATGCCTAGTCTTGCTTGGCATTCGGACAATTGCTTTAACCTGTGGTAACTTGTATAACTCACAAATGAATGATTATAGCCAGATGTACCTCTTTAAAACGTGTGTAATGTTTCATCCATGTTGTATAACCCATGATTTAACCAGTATTATTTTGTAACCAGGGATTTTCATGTTTTGTTACCTACACATATAACATCAACGAAAAAAATTTCATGTTTAGTATGTAAGCGTTCTGCCTGCATGTGCTTCGTCTGGTTGCTCCGCTGAGCATTGGGATGCGGCCAATTTCAGTTCAAATATTTCCAAACAGGAAGAACACACGCTCTTGGCTCTTCTCTCTTCATCCTCCCTTCTCGTGGCTCTTGAGGCTCTCCACTCTTCTGCCTGCACGTGCTTCGTCTGGTTGCTCCGCTACCGGCCAGGTCCTCACCATGTGAGGTTCAAGAAAGCTTGGGACTCGACGTCCCAAGAAAACTCATCACTCTCTATGGCCTCGCTTCAAACTAACCCCATAATTAATACAGACAAAATCGTCATTCATTCAGAGATCCAAAACATTACCAAGAACCAAGCAACACAAAGAATGCAAGGAAACACCAAAGACACACAAGTACATCTCCAATATTGTGCTCAAAGTGCTGGTGTATTAATTAAATCATTTGGGTAATCCGATATCAAATCGATGTAGACTCAAAGAAGTATAAATGGTTCTTAAGGTATTGTCAACAGACACCATAAAGTAAATTTTCACTGTACTGAATATTTATTTCACATTCTTCTTTTGTCACTTATGTCACTCTTTTCACCAACCTGTATTATGTATATACAGTGCATCCAGAAAGTATTCACAGCACTTCTATTTTTCCACATTTTGTTGTGTTACAGCCTTATTCCAAAATGGATTAAATTAATTATTTCCTCAAAATTCTACAAACAATACCCCATAATGACAACGTGAAAGAAGTTTGAAATCTTTGTAAATTTATTAAAAATAAAAAAACGAAAGAAAAATCACATGTACATAAGTATTCACAGCCTTTGCTCAATACTTTGTTGAAGCACCTTTGGCACCAATTACAGCCTCAAGTCTTTTTGTGAATGACGCTACAAGCTTGGCACACCTATTTATGGGCTGTTTCACCCATTCTTCTTTGCAGGACCTCTCAAGCTGGATGGGGAGCATCTGTGCACAGCCATTTTCAGATCTCTCCAGAGATCCCATAGCCACTCCTTTGTTATCTTGGATGTGTGCTTAGGGTCGTTGTCCTGTTAGAAGATGAACCTTCGCCCCAGTCTGAGGTCCAGAGCGCTCTGGAGCAGGTTTTAATCAAGGATGTCTCTGTACATTTCTTCATTCATCTTTTCCTCGATCCAGACTAGTCTCCCAGTTCCTGCCGCTGAAAAACATCCCCACAGCATGATGCTGCCACCACCATGCTTCACTGTATGGATGGTATTGGCCAGGTGATGAGCGGTGCCTGGTTTCCTCCAGACATGACGCTTGCCACTCAGGCCAAAAAGTTAAATCTTTGTTTCATCAGACCAGAGAATTTAGTTTCTCATAGTCTGAGAGTCCTTCAGGTGCCTTTTGGCAAACTCCACTCAGGCTGTCATGTGCCTTTTAATTTTAATGGCTTCCGTCTGGCCACTCTACCATACAGGCCTGATTGGTGGAGTGCTGCACAGATGGTTGTTCTTCTGGAAGGTTCTCCTCTCTCCACTGAGAAACGCTGGAGCTCTGTCAGAGTGACCATCGGGTTCTTGGTCACCACCCTGACTAAGGCCTTTCTCTCCCAATCACTCAGTTTGGCCGGGCGGCCAGCTCTAAGAAGAGTCCCGGTGGTTCCAAACTTCTTCCATTTACGGATGATGGAGGCCACTGTGCTCACTGGGACCTTCAATGCTGCAGAAATGTTTCTGTACCCTTCCCCAGATCTGTGCCTTGATACAATCCTGTCTCGGAGGTCTACAGTCAATTCCTTGGACTTCATGGCTCGGTTTGTGCTCTGACATGCACTGTTAACTGTGAGACCTTATATAGACAGGTGTGTGCCTTTCCAAATGTCCAATTAACTGAATTTACCACAGGTCGACTCCATTCAAGTCGTAGAAACATTTCAAGGATGATCAGTGGAAACAGGAGGCACCTGAGCTCAATTTTGAGTGTCATGGCAAAGGCTGTGAATGTGATTTTTTTCCTTTTTTATTTTTAATAAATTTGCAAAGATTTCAAACAAACTTTTTTCACGTTGTCATAATGGGGTATTGTTTGTAGAAATTTTAGGAAAATAATTAATTTAATCCATTTTGGAATAAGGCTGTAACATAACAAAATGTGGAAAAAGTAAAGCACTGTGAATACTTTCCGGATGCACTGTATGTGTTAGATTAGATTTATGTTTAGAATTGTAATAAAGTTTGTCTGTGTTCAAAGACGACGTGACTATGGTATATTTTGATAAATAATCTCATCCCTGTTTCTAAAAGATTTCGCATCAAAGCTGTACATAAATACATGTTATATTATTTTCAATAAGCCATGAGAATAATATTACTCCAATAAGTGAATTAATCATAATTCACTTATTAAAGCTAATTCATTACAGTAGAAATTGTGAGCGGATACAATGAAACGTATCAGTTTAATGGTGGAGAATCTATTAAGACAAATAATCTAGTTATTTGTCATTTATCTAATTTATAATGGTTGTTGAACGTGACTAATTCCGTTATACATTTCATTACCTAATAAGGTACAATAAGGACAGTTTAATTTAGTCCATAGCTCACATTCTTCAAGACCCTAAATTCCCTTTTAAAGTTCACTTCTAATGTCGCATTTCATTTATTCCATATAAATATAACCTTAAATGAAAGGTTTTACCAAAATCCTTAATTAAATAACTTCTTTCAATAAAATATGCAACAATGTAAAAATAATCTTATTTATATGCCAAAAGATATCATAGAAATGATAAGCAGTACAATTCTGTCTCTGTCAAAACCAAGATGTCCTGTAATGTCCTGTCTTATTGGGACTGGCAGAGCTAAAGCAGAGATGAGATAAGAATCGATGATAGACAATAGAGAGTAAACAAAAAGGATATTAAAGGCAACTTGAGAGAAAGAGTTGAGAAATGAGAGAAGAGATAATAGATAAGATAAGGTTAACAGAATCCAATATATGTATTTGGCTTATAATATTTTGAAACCAGCAGTGAGCTACTCTTATGCAAGCACTGTCATCTAAAAAATAATGCTATCTATTTGGTGGCTTTTGAAAGTGATTGCCTGGGAGTGTTATGCAAATGCTTTTCAACACTTTCTAAATGCATTGCCATTTGGAAGCAGGTGCATCAACACTTTGACAGTATTAATGGCTGTTCTTTGACTTGAAATCATAAAATTCAGGACAAACACACAAACAGTGGGGTTGAAAAGACTGGGTCCACTTGTAAAAATGCTTTTAAAAGCTGTCGTATGTTAACACATTACTGTGTTACTGGAAGAAGATGTTGCCCCAGCTTGTTAATGCTGAAGGTGAGACCTGATAAATAATTTTATATAACTAATTCTATAAATATTATATTAAATATATTTTAATTCCCACTTACACTACTAGTCTACAGATTGGAAGCATAAGACTGAATGTTTCTGGTTATCTTATAAACTTTTAAACTAAAAGCTCTAAAAGTGAAGGGAAAGCAGACAATAAGTAGAGAGCACACACAGCAACTTAGTATGGTTTAAAAAGCATCCCAGGAAGACACGTCATAAAGTTGGTTGAAAGAATGTGTGTGCGGAGCTGTAGTCTAGAAAAAAGTTGCCTAATTTCAAGAATTGAAATATGAGATACATCAGTATGCCTGTCCAAACTTTTCCTTTGCAACTATTTTTAAACGCCATCCTGTTATAAGCAAAGATTTAACATGTGATTAATACTTCAACACTAACTTGTTCCACAGTCATATATGAAAATGTAATTTTTTGTTCCTGGATTCGAACTCGTGAAAATGGTACCATTTATATTTGTTTACGTGAGTTGCCTTGGCTGGGCCTCGATCTAAAATCTGCAGTGTGCCCAAGGAGTAATAATTCCATCCAAAAAAGACTGACAGAGTAAGTCCATAGAGTTCTCTCTGTAAGATACAGTTTGTTTGTGCAGTACCAGTACACTATAAAGATAGAAAAGAGAAGGGAGAACACGAAAAAAACTATAATGATGTCATAATATTCTGTTATAAAGCCACAGATCTTGAGCGTGTTTGGGGAGTGGAACTTGGGGAGGAGGAAATGAAAATAACAGCCAGAGAGAAAGAGAGAATAACGAAAAAGAGAGTGTGTCAGCAGAAAAGCTATGTGTACAGTATGTGTGTCAGTACATTCCACACTTTACAGGCTCACCTTTAATTTATTTAGATTAACATTGTACAGTGCATTTGATTTGAATTTATTCTTACCTGTGACTTCATCTCATATAGCACAGCATCATCTGGGGTGAGCTGTAGGGCCTCATCCCATCTCTTCAATGCCTCCCAGTTCCTAAAACACACACACAGACACAGACCTGTTTGATTTCTATCTTGATGGGGACTTTTTATTGGATTCTACAGTTTTTATAGTGAGCTAATAATATTTTCTATCCACTAACCCACACCCTAAACCTAACCCTCAAATAAAAAATAAATAAATCTCACTTAAATCTCAGCCTCATTACTTTAACACTTCCAGTCAAGTTGACATCAAAGACCAGATTTCTAGCAAAATCTGTTTTCCTGAGGAGGATTCGTATCACTATTGGAATTTAAATTTACATAATAGGGTCTTCGTCACTCTATTCAGTAGTGTAGGAAAGTACTTATAAAGACGCACCAGATAAACTGTTGTTTACTTTATTAAATAGATGTGAAATAGTAACTTTAATTCTGCCAATGACCAAAAAAACCATGCATAAGTCACATACCAGGGTAGCTTCTTGGGAACAAATTAATCTAGGCTATAAAATGTAGAAAACGCCATACAGAAAGCTTGAAAATTAAAAAGGGAACACTTGTTCAAATGTACAAACACAAGCTTACCCCAACATGTGACACTTGCCCTCACACACAAACTGTGAAATCAACCAAACTGGCAGTCTTTGCCATTTACCCTGTTAGGCATGAACAGTTTTTCACATGGGGTAAAAACAGAACCTTTGTCAACATCTCAGTGTGTTTCACGTGTCTCTGCATGTCTTCTCTTGTTTTTCTTCCCTCCAGAAAAAGCCAGCTGATAAAAGAGTATAAATCAACGTTTTAATAGCTCATCAGAGCGGAGGAGAAAAAACAACAACTTTACTCAAAAGAGAACAAAGTCTCTTCTCTCTCCACAATCTCCGACAGTAAACGTCATCATTATCTGACTAAAAAAATGAACAATTTGATCTTTAGATAATAGTACAGATGTTAACATCACAAAAAAGAAAACACTTTGGGATGCAAAGGAATGTTTATAGAGGGAACATCACATGGGCATAAGGAAACCTTAAGAAACCTTAAGAGCCAAAATAAAGTGCTATAACAGTTTAAATTCTTTGAATACTTCTAATATTAGTAGGCAATTTGCTAGTTTCGAGGAAGCAGACACTTGTGTAGATTCATAGTTCAGGTATAATTTCCCTTTTGTTCTCACAAACAAATACATTCAAAACCAAATGGTTTTGTGCTGGTTAATTGGTGACTGGCTGAACAGTGGGTCAACTGTTTTAAATACAAACTTACCAGTATATTGTGTGCTTGAATGTTTCATGTTAAACCTATGGAAAATACATTCTATGGAAACCAAAATAAACCAATGTTTCATAGGTGTAAACATGAACTTCTATTGTATAAACATGTCACTTAAAACAACATGAGGGTCAGACCCTATTTTGGACTCTTAAGACCATTCCTGCAGTTCTCCCGAGCAAACTCTTCATGAGAAGTGTTGCACATCAGCTGTGCAAATACATGTAGTTTCTCAAAGTTCATAGAAATGGTCCAGCTTCCTTAAGCAAAAAAATGTCTTCTGTGTTTATCATGCAAATAAAACTTGATAAAAAAGTATTGGCACAGAAACGTTTCAAATACCTGCGGTTGCTGAGGTTATAAGGGCTTCCTATGATGAAATTCATCAAATCACCTTTGTGGTAGGAGTTTTCTAGGTGTGTGATTGTGAAACACACCACAATACAAGTTACTGTGGAAAGGCTAAAAGTACACTATGTTACTGTAGCTGTAAAATTGGGCGTAGGTATGAGGAAAGGTGTACTCAAATATTCCTGTCATCTTCTAAAATGTGTGTGCAGAAACTATAAACTTTCACACATTACATACTTTAAAACTCACCAATTCTACAAAACATGGTGAACAATACTTGACACTACTGCATGGAACTATTTGTTCTTAATGTTAACCTTTACTGTATCATATATACAGTATTATGTTGGGACATCTTAGAATGTTATGGGTACAAAGGCCAGAATTTTATATAGAAGCAACTACAAGTTGTGAACTTAAAATGATTTGTCACAATGTTATATTCTTTGTTATTAGAGGAAAAGACTGTGTCAAACCTTTCAGAAAACATCTTCCCATTTTTGTTCTCAGAATAGCTGTAAGCGAAAATAACAAAACCATGTGGTGTATATGTAAGTCTGTAAGCGTGCTTGGGTGTGGTTTTGCGAAACCACAAATGTTTTGTGTGACAACTAACATGACACACTGTCTTACAAACAAGTCTTACAAACAGCTCACCCATGTAAGAAGACAAACAGAGTATCTATCAGGTCTGTAAAAATAATGTAGGTCCTAATAATTGTACATGACATTAAACCATTAAATTAGATTTCTCGTGATATAAAGGCTATAAATAACACTCTACAAAACCTTTGGTTAATGGCAGTGAGAACTGAGATGATTTGAAGCAGGATCACATGCAGCTATCACTGTAAAAAACAAAACAAAAACCTGCTAAAATGTAGTTAGAATAACTGCTTGACTGATACTGTAACTCAATTACCCAAGTTTTTGTTGGATGAACTTGTGATAAGTTATTGATCTTAGAGAAACTATTCAGTTGAAATAAAAAATATATAAGTCAGGAGAACTAACATCACATTCACATATTCGGATTCCCAACATGCACTGCAGCATTATTAAATTATGCAAATTGCCATTTTATCATATTTTAATTTGTTTTCTGCTTTTATTTATGCTGTTGGTTGTGTTTGTTGTCACTTTCAGTTATTTGTCATGTAGCAATAATTCCAAGCTGTGTTTGATGATTGTCACCATCATTGTGATTTGCGTAAAGTGTTGAGACCCATGCGTGACTCCTTGATTAGCAAAAGTCTGAATATGTTAGAGGTCTCAAGTGCTGTACTCATCAACAACTAGCCATGAACAAATGGCAGTTTATTCAACCTCTGACAATGGGATTGCCCTAACTACTTAGTTATCAAAAATAGTACATGATAATATACAGTTAAGTGATTGAACTTCTGTATTCAGTTTGAATTTAATTAGAATGAAGTTCATTGAACTAAGAAAGTCAAGTTTAGTTAAAAAGACATTAAGCTTATTAAACTCAAGTTATATTGATTTAAGTCAACGTTATGTTCTGTTTAAACAACCTTTCCTTTTAAGTTGACACAACTTTTTACATTTTAATGCAGCACTTACTTTTCATATTTGTAATTGTTTTTTTATTTTTTTTTATACCAACATGCCATGAGAGTATATTAGAGTTACAAATGTATAGTATATGTAACTTGGCAGAGGTTTAGCTGCTGACATTTCCTATTTTAACACCAAAAACACCCCACAGTGTGAAAATCTTTATTTAAAAAAAAATAATATTTTATAATATTTGAATGACATTTGAATCTGACATTTTATCTTCCGGCTTTGGCCACTTCCATACGTGGAATAATTTAATATGTAGCTGAGTTTTTTGCAGTGTGACTTCAATATGAACATTCAGGTCAGAAATGTAGGTCAATTTTTAAGTCTATGAACATAAAAAAGGACCCACTTTATATTAGGTCCCTTTAACTACTATGTACTTAAGAATTTGATACAAATGTACTTCTTATATAAATACATGTTGTTACATTGTAATCACATTTTAAGTACCTGCATGTTATTACATCTGTAGATACACTGTTAACCTTACACCTAACCCTACCCCTAAACCTACCCGTAACTCAACCTCAGTATTGCAGCAAATGTGAATCGTGTGAGAATTGTGAAGAAAAACATGTGGGACCCAATATAAAACAAAAAATCGTATTTGGGCTGAAAATCTGAATTGGGCACTTTTGCTTGCAGTGCGTAGCCACTGATGTACTATGAGCAGGCAAAAGACCTACTACATCATGTAACGGCCTGGTACTGTTTGTTGATTCTTATACCATTAAAATGACAAACTATTTCACCACTAAGTCTGGGACAAAGACTCTTAGCTCAGTCTTTATAGCCATGTTGAGTTAGGAGTCACGTAAATCTGGGAAATAATGTTATGCACCTTTACCGCCATCCTTAATATGTGACACAATGACAACACTGTGTATATGTACTATCTGTCTTTCACTGTGTAACTGTGCCTTAGACTTTCCCTGCTAATGTCCATTAACATTCAATAAATTTAACCATTAAAATCACAGATTTTCAAAATATCACTGCTGTGACCACAAAGAAATTAAAAGAATTTGTTCAAGAGTTATGGCTTAAAGGGACAGTTCACTCAAATATACAATGATGAAAAAGGCAACTGAGGCTGTCAGTCCCTAAAATTCAGCCTAATATCTCCTTTTGAGTTCCAAAGTCATTTGTGTTTGAAATCTCATGAGAGTGAATAAATCACTAAAGAGACAACGAACAAGTTAATCAAGGAGACAATACTGAGAATGCGGGATAATCCACCACTGGAAATACACTGACTAAGTAAAAGAAGCTCACATGCTGTGGTTTTCTATAGTTTGGTTGCAAAATGTACCAACATAACATTTGTACTTTAGACCGTTTAGCATATGAAATCAATCACCAGATGTAAAAAATGTGGCAATTCTGCAATTGGAACTTAAAAAGGGTCTCATTTCATCGCACTGAGAGGCATATGGAAATAAAGTTTAACTTGAAACAGACATTTTCCAGGAAATTGCACACTGATAGTGAGAAAGTTTAGATAAATGTCAACATAAGTAACAGGGGACAATCTGACACAACCCATCTGACCAATGACCCTGCAGTTTTTTGGGAGAAAATTGATTGAACACTGATGAGACAGGATCACACACACACACACACGTAGTGGACATTTTAGTATATACTTCCATTGATTTTATACCAGGCTAAAGATATTTTCTATCCCCTAATCCTAGCCTTAAACCTAACACTCAAACAAACTTGTGCAAATCATTAGATTTGAAGCTAAACATGATTTGGTTGATTTATTAGACTATTTAACAAGTGAGGACCACATAAAATATCCTCCCTAGTCGGTTTCAACATGTTCCACTTTATTCGTGAGAACACTTTAAACACACACACACACACACACACACAAAAAATCCTCTAAGAACTATGGTAATCATTTGGTCTCAGGGTTAATCAGTCAAGTCAGCGAAATGCTGAGAACAGCAAGTTTTAAAAGCTCAAATGCAACTCAAGGAAAAACTTCTTATTGGGTAACAAACTCTACAATACCTCCTGTTTATGGCGTAACTGTTTGATAAAAATAAGATGTTCCTATGCAATCAGCAAAATATGTTCTATAGATGATCAATCACACCATTCCAATTATAAAAACATATAGGATTGGTGGTGGTGTAGTGGTCTAAAGCACATAACTGGTAATCAGAAGGTTGCTGGTTCGATCCCCACAGCTACCACCATTGTGTCCTTGAGCAAGGCACTTAACTCCAGGTTGCTCTGGGGGGATTGTCCCTGTAATAAGGGCTCTGTAAGTCGCTTTGGATAAAAGCGTGTGCCAAATGCATAAATGTAAATAAAGGAGCAAAGTTTGTTTCGTTTGCAGTCATATTGTGGGTGCATTGTGTTGACCACTAGTCCTTGTTCTCCAGCTCTATGTAATTTTTCAAGAAAATCCACTTATTCTTCAAAAAATTTGAGTATAAGGGTCAGCAGGGGCAACTCACCACTTAAGAGGCTTCTGAGTTTTTACTTATTGGTATAAAGCATTAGCCACGACACATGTTTAAGGGAATATCGTCATTTACTGCAGCTATAAATCTACAGCATATAGTAGGTTTAAAAGTTAATATTGATTTTAAGAAAAAAGATGTTTGGAGCATTTCATAACATTTTGAAATAAGAGAGTGCGGAGAGAGCTCACTACAGTTACCAGAAATGAGAAAATCTTATGAAGTTGGTGTGACAGTGAAGTGTAGTTTTATACATTCTGATACCTGTTACATTTCTAGAATAAAAATCTCTGAGGGATACAGGGACTTTAAGACAGGTCCTGATATTAATGTATTTAAAAGCATCAGAAAAAACACATGGTAACAGTTTAAATTTAGGTTGAATTTGTTAATCTTAAAGACATTAGTTAACATGAACAATACTTTTACAGCACTTATTAATTTTGGTTAATATGAATTTCAAAATATACCAAACATTTTTAAACAATAGTATTTTCATAAATTAACATTAGCCAAGATTAATAAATGCAGTAAATATACACTTCCACTCCAACACCTTATCCTTGATTAATCATGATAAATTGCTAATTTGGTACTGGAAAATCACTTGCCACTATATCAAATACAGCTGAAAGCTATTTGGTTCATTAAATGAAGCTTAACATTGTCTTTGTGTTTGTTTTTTAGTTGCCACAGAATGCAAATTACAAATTTAAATTGGATTGCAATCTCAAATTTTTGTGTCTGTCTCAGAAATCTCAGCTTGTCAAGAGTAACATTACCTCAGATTCTATATCATATACATTTCCACTTTTTGAAATGTTAATGTTTAAAATCTTTTGAGTAATATATATGAGAACAGCATGTCTTAAGGTCAATATCAGGTCAAAAATGGAAAACGAGAAGCAGCTTTTTCTAGAAACTTGTCAATCAATCATTGTTTTGAGGAATGAAGGCTTGAAATTGCGACAATTTGTTTTTAATATTTCATACAAAGGTGTACACAACAATCTTCAAAGACAAAGGAGAACTGGCTCTAACAAGGACAGAAAGAGATGTTTAAGGCCCAGATGAGGATAAGTACATCAAAGTCTCTAGTTTGAGAAATAGACACATCATGTGTCCTCAGCTGACAGCTTCATTGAATTCTACATGCTCAACACCAGTTTCATAAATAACAGTAAAGATAAGACTCAGGGGCGCAGGCCTTATGGGAAGAATTGCAAAGAAAAAGCCACTTTTGAAACAGAAAAACTAAAAAAACAAAGCATTTTTTAGTAAAATCATAGTAACCACAAAATTAAACATGGTTAGGCCCTACTATATTAACACCATATTGCTGTAGTAACACCATGGTTTACTGCATTAAAACTATGGCTTCTGCCAAAAAACATGATTACTACATTATTACTGTTACGAAGGCAGACGAGGGTAGACGAGGAGTGAGGATCTAAGTGCAGTTCTTTAATGAATGAGATAAAACGGTGAACAGGGTAACACAGAATAAAACAATACAGGGAACAAACAAAACATCCACGTGGGGAAAACAAAACAAACACGAAAAAACATCCAAGGAGAGCACAGGCTGGAGAAACATCCACGGAGAGCAGGAGAACACAGGCAATCATTTGAACATATACATTTACATTTAAACATTTACCTTTAACGACCGACAATGAATGAACAAACAAACCGGGTTTAAATACAGAAGGGTGATGATGATCAAACGACACACAAAGCTGTAAAGCTGCTTTGAAACGATGTGTGTTGTGAAAGGCGCTATACAAATAAAATTGACTTGACTTGACACACAGGTGGGAACAATGAATGACAGGGAATTATGGGAAGTGTAGTTTATGACAGGTGACGAGTGAAACACAGGGCAGACAACAGGGGATCGTGACAATTACTATGTTTAAACCATGGTCAATATTACCCGTATTAAAACTTTGGTTACACTTTCTATGAAGCCAATATTTATCCTGCATTATAAATGCATTATACTGAATTCATAATGACTCATAATATACCTTATAAGTTACAACTATTCATAAATAATTATAACTAGTTATAATACATTATAAGACTTCCCCTATTCATAGTTATACATAGCTATACAAGTTTAATGCATTATATCTTTATATTTTTGAGACGTTATAACATATTAGAATGTGTATTATGAGACATTACTAATGCATGATAATGCCTTTACAATGTGTTATAAATATGGGCTTCATAGAAAAGGTTCCCAAAATGTTCAACTCCGCTCCACTTTCATCATGACCAAATCATGGTGAGGAAATCAACCTTTATATTATTTGTATTTATTATTATAATTAGTATTGAAGGAAATATTAAAAGTGGAGACCGGAAACAGGATGGGAAAAAGTGGGACAATGAGCAGAATTGAACCCGGGTCATCTGCATGAACAAGCACATCCACACCATCATTGCACCTCATGCGAGTTCTGAAGCGAGCTGTTGTGAAGCTGTACAGTATGTAATACAGTGAAGATGAATGCATATTTTATAAACTGTACCCAGGGATATAGTGCAGGGTATACGCAGGTATACGGCATACACCCACATGACAGTCCAGCACATGAGTAGCTAATCCAATCGCAGAGTTTCCCATTAATTGACTAGTCTAATTTGCCCCGGCACAGTCTCATAATGAAAACCAAAAAAATTTTTACACTTCTCATCTAAAATATTTTTGCATTATATTTCCCAGTCTCATAATACATTGCAAATAAATCACTCACATATGCGAGTAAATTACTCACTGTGTGACCAAAAAACGTCTGTTATTAGTGACTGGCAACAAGTAAAGTGAGGCATAATAAAATTATGCCGCACTTTCAATAATGAAATTAACATTACACTTGCCAGTGATAGAGTTGTGTAGTTTCAAACACCAAGTCCCTTTTACTGAATACAAACAGTTGAAGCTGGATTCAGCCTCGTCTTTCCCTGCATGCTGTCTGATGAGTGCAGCAAAAAGCATTTGTGTCATTCAGTTGTGAAGATGAATCACTTCTCAAGCGTTCTGATGTCCATGCCGTCTACAGAGACTTTCGCCAAACTCCCGTGAAAAATAAACAAGGTATAAACTTGTTAATTTTGTGAACGCAAAGGATTCCAGTTTCAATTAACGGCCATGTAATGCAAATGGGGTTTATTCACACAGTGCAGCAGTGAGACAGAGGAGATGTCCTGCTCTATTTCTGTGGAGATGATCAAATGCAAGAAACACAATCTCAGAGTCTTCCTTCATGAGAAATAAGGGCTTGTGAGTTAATCAGACAGCCTTAAAATAATGTGTGAAAGTGAAGAATTTAAGGCAGAAATATTTTACTATTGCACAATACAATACAATATAATAGCTATACAGGTTGGCTGGGTCATAGTGATTAATCCATAGTGGTATGGTAATTAATCGTCATATTTGTGAAACACTTAAAACAGGCAATTAATCATCATAATCGCAATTATTTGTTTGACAATTAATTGTCAGCCCCTAATTTTCATCACATCATAAAAATTGATAGAATGTGAAATTTGTCAATTTTTAAAAAGCTAAAATGTCATTAAAATTATAAAACAAATACAAATAAAATTTACAATATACTATATTGTGTGAATATATATATGAAGAGGCCCCCTCTCTCAGTTTGCTTTATATATTTTTTAGATACACTGTGCTTACATGAGGTCAAACAAAGTAGAGGGTTGTTAACTAACATTAAATGTATCCACTGCATTTATACACTACTCGGCACACAATTTATCATCATCAGTGTACAAGAACAAACAGATAATATTACTGCGGAAGTTAGCATCATGATGATTAACATAAATTAACAATAGCGTTACTATGTTAATTGGCATAATGTTATACTGCTTCACCTTTACTATCTAGCTATCGTTAGCAGTCTGAGGTAATGTTAAATGATAAAAAGATTAAACTGATATCCCTAGTTTGTACCCTGCTTTTCAGAATGGTTAGAGCATTTGTTATTTTTTTATTTTATTTGTTTATTTAACAGGGACAATACACTAGGCATTGTTACACAGACAACCAATGCCGTGTACATAGGGCATATATAAAGATAATTTGCATCCCTCGTCCCTGGTTAGGCCTTTACATAAAATCAAATCTAAAACACAACCATCACAAGAAACAAAACAAGTACACTTATGTATATACAGATAACTATCTGTATATATGTCGTACCTGAACATTTCAAACATTGGCATATTGACATACGCAAGTACAAATGTAACTTTATACAAAGTCACAAAACATAAAATGTAAAATATCCTACATACAAAAAGAAAATGTAAACTTAACCATCCTGAATAAACCTAAGGTACTCAATGTTCACATCTCTGAAAAGATTTCAGCCATTGTTTCAGCTTTGTAGAGAAAACTGAGTTCTGTTTGCAACTTCAAATCTACAGGCATAGTGTTCCATAGATGTGAACCTTTCACTGAAAAGGATGATTGAGCTACAGCAGTTCTGCATCTCCGAACTCTACAATTCCCACTTACTGCACCTCTGGTCTTTGCCCCATCACTACTGTATTTTTGTATCAACTGACAGATAAAATCAGGGGCATGGCCATATATAAACTTAAATACTGTTTTTATAAAAGAGAACTTTAAAAAATTATCAAAACTTAACAAATCATACTTTTGAAAAATTTGACAACGATAGCATTTCATTGGTTTCCGATTCATTACTTTAAAAGTTTGTTTGTATAATGACATTACAGGTTTAACAACTGATTGAGAAGCACAATAGGTCATATGTGATAATATCATAGTATGCATAAACATTTGAGCTGCTTTACTAAGAGATATACATGGTCTTATCATACGAAAACAGTTCAAATTTGTCTTAATAGTCTTGACATTTTCTTAATATGAGCATCAAACTTAAGCTTAGAGTCTACAATGACACCTAAATATTTAAATTCACTCACGTCCTTGATTTCCTTTTGGTCAATTTTGATTTTAAAACCATCCAGCGATTTTTTTTTCTTCAGTGAAAAACACATTGAAACTGGTTTGTTGTAATTTAAAATTAAACATTTATTCTGCAGCCACTGGGAAACACTGACCAGTTGCCTGGTTATCATTTCTGAAGCCAAATGAGAAGTTTCTGCTTTTACATTAATAATTGCATCATCTGCATACATTTGACAACCGACCTCCTTGCAACTTTCAGGTAAATCATTATATATATATATATAAACAAAAAAGCAAAGGACCCAATATTGAGCCTTGTGGTACACCTAGTTTGCATTTTCAAGTGATGACTAGACACATTGCTGTCTACCACCCAGGTATGATTTAAACCAGTTTAGAGCTTATTGAGAAAAGTGCATTTGTTTCAATTTATTTATGAGTACTTCATGATTGACAGTATCAAAAGCCTTTGTAAAGTCTAAAAATACTGCTCCCACTACTTTTCATTGATCCAAACTACTTTTCATGGTATCTATAAAATGACATATAGCCATTTCAGTTGAATACTTTGGCCGGAATCCAAATTGCTTAGAGTTTAAGAGATGATTTGTTTTCCAGGTAATTCATTAATTGTTCACTAACTAACTTTTCTAATACTTTGGAAATTACTGGAGTAATTGAGATGGTCTATAATTATACACCTCATTAATCTGTCCAGACTTAAAAACTGGGGTCACCACAGCTGTTTTAAGATTTTGTGGAAACTCACCAGTTTTAATAGATACATTTACCAATTGTGCTTTTGGCTTTACCAGTGTTGCAAAATTTATTTTTTTTTAATAAGAGAAGCATCTAAACCGAATACATCTTTAGCATTTGAACCTTTTAATTGATTAATCATTTTACCGATTTTATCTTGATCATCCTGTGAAATATAAAAGGATGAAGATGAATTTCTTACTACTACATGTGATAAACAAACAATTTAAATTTGCTGCAAGTTCTTCTTCTGATTTAACAAAAATGGTATTAAATTAATTTGCAATTTACAAAGCATCTGTACTGACCTTTCCATTTACATTCAATTTTATTATGTCTTTACTTTGACTGGATTTCTGATTGGTTATTTATTCATACGTTTTCCAAATAAGTGAGCTATTGCAAACAACTGCATGAAATAAGATGACTTTGCTTTTCTCAGTTCACTAACCACTTTATTCCTTAGTCCTTTAAAGATCAATATATCTGTTTGTAGCTTTGTAGATATAGATTTTTTCAATGCCAGATCCCTCTTTTTCATTAACAGACGAATATCAGTATTTATCCAAGGCAAAAAAAAAAAATTCTCCTGTTACTTATAAAGGAGCATGTAAACTTCTTTACATTTACATTCTTTGTATTTGCAAGTGTGTCCATCAAAAAAAAATCACAACACTCAATCAGATTATCAATTTGATGTATACTCTCCCAGTTCAACTCATTTTCAAACGGAGACATTTTCTGCTTGGGAATTCCAGTTTGTGAATTAATCACTGTAGTTCCAAAACAAACGGCTATGAAATCTTTGTTTTGTTAGTTTTCTTGCAATCAAAGTCAAATTAGGATCTGACAAACCTGTTTAGTAATTCGCTCTGGTTTATTTGTAAAAATTTAATCTATAAATGTTTTACTAATTTGAGTGATTCTTGTGGGACCGTTATCATTTGATGCAATTTGTATTTAGATGCAATAATTTTAAGTTTTTTTCTTACTATTATCCAACCAATTTATATTAAAATCTCCCAGTAAAATTGTTTCAGTACTACAATTAAACAATTTAAACAGTTCATCAAAATCATGATTAAAATGAAACATTAAGAGAAGGATGTGGGTTGGGTAGTGCCAATCCAGCAAATTTTTGCCAATCGCTTTTGGCGAGGTAGGCCTTGGCTGTGTTTGTGAACAGCTGTCAATTAAACCCTGGCTGGGGGTGAAGAGCATCATGTATATGGGGAAGAATTGGGTGCGCCGTTTCTCGATTCAGTTTATTTCAAAGTTGCCTACTGCAGCTTTAAGAGCACAAAACTGTTTACAAGAGCACAACACTAGCCTCTTTATTTTGCTCTCAGAGTGCACCAGATGGAAGGGTTGGAGGTCCCCTAGAGGGTCGAAGGTCCATCCCCCATAGTCTCAAAAAATCCCATGGGAAACACTGAATTTGCATGCGAATAAATGCAAATATACCCTAAAAACACCCAGAAATGACTGGTGTAGACTACCTGCAAAGTTAGAGAATAGTTGTCCAATTTTCATGTGTGGATGGAGTAAGGAATAAGGAATAGTTCATGCAAAATTCATAATTATGTAGTTGTCTCTTCCTATAATCTTTGGGCCAGTATTGATTGCTAAATCTGAACCTCTTCTGTGGCTAATATTAATTTCATAATGATCTTTACTCCATGAAGTCAAGCAGCAGAAGTTAAGTGACAGTGTGCAAATACTATTGGCCCATTTTGGGGTGAACTAAATATGCAAGACTAGTCTTACATGTCCCTGTATATAACACAGGGTGTTCATCCTTTGCTGGGCCGCTTTAAAAGAAAATGGGGGGCATAAATTCTGAGTATACCCACTTCTCCAGGCACCACTACACCACTGACTTTACCCCCAAATCAAACACCAAACCTAAACCTTACCCATACCATCTTGTCACTAATAATGCGAACACAATAACTTACTAGTTTCAACATGGGATCCAAAACCTGGGTCTCCCACGCTGCTGAAGCAACACGCTTCCAGTTGCACCACAATGGAAGGTATTCTGAAAAATTCTGACAGGAGATGATGCTTGTCAGTGAGTCGGCATTATGTGGGTGGTCCTAGGGCACTGGTAATTAATTAGTTGTACAAAATAACAGTAGAACATTCTAAAGCCTGTAGTGAACACCACAGTAATCCAATTAACATGTAATTTTATTTTTTAAACCTTGGCTTTGTTGGTCAGTTAATAGATATTTCTAAACCATTACAACTGCTTTTAAACATTTCACATTAATTGCAGTTAGTTGATGTGTTTAAGCAACAAGACTGCTGTATAAGCACTTATGAAAGCTCCATATGAGTCAGAGAGTACAGACAGGACAGCACCAAATCTGCAGCCAAAAGCATTAAGGGTACAAACTGTTCTTAAGCAGGTGAGAACTGCAGAGATAATTATACATAACCACTAAAATCAGTGGCCCTGTCGTTTACTCGACTTGATCTGGTACTAAATAAATTCAACTGGCTGCCAAAGGCCAGCTGCAAACAAAGCCTTAGAGACATCACATGTCTGCTAAACACTTTCTGGCTTTCCTTTGAATTTGAAAAAGAGATTTTCTTATTTCCTATGCAAAGCAGGTGCTTCACATAGTGGCATAATGCTGCGGTAACCACTTCAGGAGTTGCAGCACCTCACAGCACTCCATTACGAAGTTAGAGCCAAAGTGCTGTTTAATAATGCCATTAAAAAACATTTCAGCCTAGAGTTCTTAAGGGAATGAGTGCAAGGACGAGAGAGGTGAAGACACACAAAAAGTGGGTTATGGAGAAGTATAGAAAGAACTAAAAGGCTGTAAACGTGTAGAGCGACACTGTTACCTGACCTTTCATGGACTTGTTAAGGCTTTACAGGTTAAGGCCATAACGACCACGGCTTGTCTTTAATCCCTGCCTCTGTACAATCTTCCAGTAAATTCAAGCTATTCCTTTATCCTATCACAGCAATTGCTGGCAATGACGTTTACAGCCTTTCTTTGGACACTGACAAAAGAAAATGGCCAAATTCGACTTATTGTTCCGGTTAAGTGGGTGACCCTTAACAAAATTATGAGAAAGTTAAGTTGAATTACTATTCCCTAGCAACGGCAGCTCTCCTACTACCCACTCAGCTCACATAGAGAAGAATTATTATAATGTTTATATGGACACACCTGTTACAATGATTAACACAGAAGAACCGCAGTCAATCTCCAGGGGCAGAGAGTTCAAATTAAACAATGGCTTAATTACTTACAGCTAAGAAAATACATTACCTTTATGCATTAGCTTTGTTTAGTCTCAATCTTGCTTCATTGGTTGAGCTAACACAGACCTTCTAAAACACATCTCTTACTGAAAGTCCCATTTAGGTGCTAAATTGCTCAGTGTCCATGAAATGAACTGCAATTCTTTTTAGGCCTCTCTACTGCAAGTAAGAAATTTGCATTTTCATGTCTTCAATTAGCAGATGCTTTTATCCAAACGGGCTTACAAATGAGAATAATACAAGCAGAAGCAATTAATCCATGGTAGAAGACAATACAAATAGTGCTACCATAACAAATGAATTTCAGCACTAGAGTAGTACCAAGTTTTATGAATGTGACCTTGGACCATGCTGTGACGGTACCACCAGGCATCACTCACACACTGACTGCAGAGAACCAAAGGGAACATAATTCTGAAAAAGTTTTAGGTGCAGTAAGACCCAGACCTAGAGTTAGTTCTGTATCAGTGCCTTGAATTTGATGATGGCAGAGAAGAGAGACCTCTTATTTAAGTTATAATAAAAGCCTCTAAACATGCTGATCTGAGTTCAGTCTGGCTTTTTCTTTCATGATAATGTAAAGAGGTGGTTGGAGGCCACTGATCCTAAACCAGCTAAAACACGTTACATCTATTTGCATGACATATCTGATTCCATAGCAAAACATCAGCACCATCTGCTGGATTCATATGGTACTCTTCTCATAGATAACTCGAGACCAATCTCATCAAATCAAATCACTTTATTGTCACACTACCATGTACACAAGTGCAACAGTAGGTGAATCTCATGTCTTCATAGTTAAAAATCACTCTTTATCCCTGTTTTTGTCATTGACAATAATTTATTAGTTATTTAGCAGCAGCTGACCAAAGCACTGACCTGCTTAAATAACAACTATCAGATGAATAACTGTAAAAGAAAACAGCTGTCAGTTGTTTCCTGGAATGATCTGGCACATAGCTCCACTTTAACAAATAAATATGCAAAAAACAGGCCGATTTCCTGAAAACGTTTAAGAAAAGTGCCAGGAAAGTTCATTTTTTTCCACCATAATATGTATGTCAAATTATTATGGAACCTGTAATTTAAAATCAAGCATGTCTAAACGATATTGCAGACGAAATATTGTCCCTTGCCAAAACTGAGATATTAATATTATCTTAGTGTGTGTGTGTTTGTACTGTAGGTATGTGTATATAAGAGAGGGTGTTTTGAACCTGCACACAGATCAGATTATAATGGTATGTCTACAAAAATGTGTGGAAAGTCACACATAAAATAGAACCAACAAAACTTGTCAAAGTATTGCTGGACAAACGGTTCACTGAATCACACATGATGCTTCAATAGACTGTGCAGAAGGTAGAAGGACGGTGAAAGTTATGTTGTTTGAGACTAGATTCTCATTAAAATCATGCTGTCATTAGCACAACAGGCCTAATTCTTCAAACTTTTAGGGATAGTTCACCCAAAATTGTTAATTCTCTCATCATTTACCATCCTCAAGCCATCCTAGTTGTGTTATGATTTTTTCTTCTGCATAACAGAAACGTAGATTTCTAGAAGAGTTTCTCAGCTCTATAGGTACAGACAATGCAATTTTATTAAGCTCCAAAGCACATAAAGACAGCATAAAATTAATGCATAAGACTCCAGAGGTTTAATCAATGTCTTCTGTAGCTATCCAATTGGTTTTGGGTGAGAACAAACCAAAATGTAACTCCTTTTCCACTGTACATCTTTCCACTGCCGTCTCTAGGCATGATCATGATTTGAAGCTCGATTACACTTCCTAGTGCTTGACGCATACGCAAAGCACTAGATAGCACTATATGAAGTGTTATCGAGCTTGAAATCATGATTGTGCCTAGAGACTGCAATGGCAAGATGTACAGTGTACGGTAAGTAAATGATAAGAGAATTTCCATTTTTGGGTGAACCAACCCTTCAAAATGTATATTTATAGAAATTCTTTTTATTTATGAGTATCTTTGAATACACTTGTTAACCCCAAAATGGCTAATAAATTATCCAAAATTGTTACTTATAACCTTTTAACTGCTGGAATCTGGACTGTTTCCTTTTTATATAAAAAAATATATATATATATTTTAGAAAGATTTTATTTAACAAAATGTTTAATTTTACAGTAAAATGTTGCAAAAATGTTCAAGTAAAAAGTATGATTTACATTCTAGTTAAAATGTATTTTGTTTAACAAGACAATGAATGTACTTTTACAGTAAACTAGTGTTATGTTAACATTAAAATGAAAAACAATAATCGAATGTCTAAACATGTTTATTGGTCCATTCTTGATGAAATTTAAATCATGTAGACTTTTGTTTTACCGCCTGTACTACTTTGGTGGTTAACAGTAAATTAAAAGTGCAAATCAGATTTTTTGGTTCTAGAAGGTTGGTAAATTAACAATACATAATTTGTACTGTAATGAAAAGGTAAAATATACAGGCACCAAAAGGACATCCTGTAAAGCTTGAAACATGGTCAATGTATTTTTTACAGAGAATTTATGGATGCCAGGTTTTATTTTTAACATAAATTAACAGATCGTTTTTACTATAAAGTCACAAACTAATCATTCAAACACAAAGCTGTACCTGCCCTGTTCGGCAAATAGTGTGCCCTCATCCTTGAGTCTCTTGCTCTTAGCAGCACAATCCTCCAGCAGCACTTCTCGCCGCCGTTTGATGACATGCAGCCAATCAACGCCCTCCTCCTCCACATCATCAGTATCTGGCTGCTCTGAATCCTGCTCAAACTGCTGCACTGTCACCTTAGAAACTCTCTCTCCCACCTTCCGTTTCCAGCCGAAAGAGGCCATCCTGACAAATAATGATAAAATCAATTTATTTTAATTTCAAGAGAGAGAAAAAACAGTGAACAGCTAGTGGATTGTATATTGAAATGGTAAGAGGAAGTTAATTGTAATTGAAGCCCTTCCTCAAAAATCATGTACCCCTAGTCTTAATATTTAGTATAAAGAGACACAAGATAATCTTCATCATGCAGGAGCTGTTTCCACATTTGTTTAGGTTACACTGCAAATAATCATTCAGAAGACAGCTCTATTATTTTGTTACCACAAGCATCCCAGTACTCTTTAATTTCAACTGACAATTAATTGTTGATTTACAAGTTTACCTTGGGAACATAACTTTAGTTTTTAAGCCTTTATCTGTAATTTTAGTTTTCAGTAAAAGTCATGCAGTCAGTGGCCCCCATTTAAAGATATTTTGAGCCAAAACTCTTAATAGATTTACTGTCAACAGTATAATAGGCTAACACAGATTGGAATTTGTCATTTATCATTTAGTTTGGCTTTTTAATGTGTCAGACCATTACCAAATGTTGCCTAATCTGCATTGAAATGTTCATCCTGCAAAAATATCTTGCCATTGACAAATGAATACAAACTAATGAATTTCTTTGAAGAAAACACAAACAGCAAATGTAAAGAAAAAATAAAAGAAGAAGATGAAACCTATTAATATATTCAAGCTATCTATATATTTCAATAAAGTGCTTTAAGCTGAGTGTTCAGTGCAATTTCAGCAGTAAACAATATACAATGTCTTCAATGGCAAGGAAAAAAACAGCTCAGACATTCTTCAAAATGTCCTTCTTTTTGTTCCGCAGAAGTCAAAAAGGTTTGGTACAACATCAAGGTGAGGAAATCATGAGAGAACTTACTATTCCATTAACTACACATTGAGGCACAAAGTTGTATGACTAAATTTAAAACAAATGCATCTTGTGCTTTTGTCTTTGTATTACATTTTGGATCAGCTTAGTTGCAAGTTTCTAGGTCTGATGCCCTCTCTGATTACATCACATTGCAGAAACAAGATCACTTGTGTGATAAACCAGCCATTTTTGCAGCTGTCCTGCAATAGCACAGGGCTGTTTTTTAGAGTACTGCTTTGAGTTTACATTTACAGTCCATTTATTTTATTGCACAGACTACATGCATACTACCTGATATAACTTGGACACTTTCATCTTAAGGTCTTTCTTCACTACCTATTTTTACGCCTTTTCGAGCTGCAAGACACTTAAGTTCAACATATAAGGTCGAAAAAGTCAAACCTGATTCATAAATGAACAATATGCCGCCCCAGCATTAATGTCAGACGTCTCTGTTATGGTTTTGGCTCAGCTACGCGCTGCTCAATCCTGTTTTGCTTCTCCACTCCGCCCTGTAACCCGGAAGTAGTAAAAGACGGTCTTAAAGGTACAGGCCAGAGCATCAAGAGCCCAGAGACATATAGAGAGAGCCTATCCAACTGTAGGAAAGTAATAAACCTTCACAATCTGTATAATCACAACTACAATATTATAATGCAGTTGCCTCTTAGACCCCAGTACCATTATTATTGTTGTTGTTGTTGTTAGACCAAGTGCCATATAAAAAGACAACAGACGCATGAAAAAGTAAACGACTTTCTCCAGCTTTTAATAATAATATAATATAATAATAATATTATTATTATTATTATTATTTTATCATCATCGTTATTTATGTGCATTATTGTTCATAGTCCTTTGTTTAAACTGACCTAAAATTGTGGAAATCAAACCTGCGAACTCAAAGAACAAAGTCCAAATGTTAATAAACCTTAACGCACATTTTGTACAAAGTTTTTTATACGCTTGCGTAAGATCCCACTGCACGTTTATCACGGACAGCCCGTGCGGGCCACGCAAGAACTGTTTCTGCTGACGGTTCTGCACTGCCTCTGATCAATCATTAGCCACAACTGCTGTCTTATGTTGATCGTGGGGAAAAGATTATTGAATGTTACTTATAAGGTCCTTCGTTTGTAATACTAATTATTGATAACAGCACAGACAACTGAGAACTAGACACCATTTGTTGCACAGGCTGGTAAGAAATCTATAAACTATTGCTCAAAATGTGGAAACATGGCCTATCATTGACATAATGATATGCACATGCAATGGATTTGTGTTCAAGATAACGTACTTATATACATCCAATATGTTGGATACTCGGTAACAAAGGTACAAAATTATTCAATCAGCTCCACTGATACCTTGATTGTAGTCCCCTGCACTTGGTGAAAAATATGATAAACTTTATGGACTTCGGCCAGGTCCTGTTCTCCATTCTCCAGATGTGCAAAAAACACTCCTACCTTCAAACCCTATCTGCAATTGGCCAGACTGCATTCACACCCCCTTTAAGACCAGTCAAATATCTATAGTTCTAATACATCCTCTCTGACACAAATTAGCAGGAACTCAGAGTAAGCAGCACGCTCCAGCAGTCAGTTATCATGTCCGACAGAGGTGCATTCGATACCAATGTAGTGACCCTAACCAGGTTTGTCTTGGAAGAGGGCAGAAAAGCCAAAGGAACAGGGGAGCTTACAACCCTTCTCAACTCTATGTGCACAGCTATCAAAGCCATTTCCACTGCTGTCAGAAAAGCTGGTATTGCCAACCTGTGAGTATCTGGGATTGCCTATACCTCGTGGCAAATATTTAAAGGCATTCAAAGAAATGTTTACTTCGTTTTTTTTTTTTTTGTTTTTTTTTTGCTGATTCATTGTGAATGCAGAATTTATTATATATATGTAAGTGTGCAGCCACGGTGCTTGATCAGTTCAGCTACTATGCAAACAAAAACAGAGGCAATGATTAGAGCCTTGTCTGTAGTTGAAATAGGGGTCAAAGTCTGCAATATCTAAGGTGGACTCTTTCCTAAGAGGTCAACCACACAGTAACAGGAATAGATGTATATGCATTTAAGGAATTACGACCAAGTCTCTTTCATTCTTAATGAAGGTATAGTTCCTCCAAAAATGATCTTACCTTCATACATCCCAGATATGTATGATTTCTTGCTTATTATGCAGAACACAAACAAAGATTTTTAGAAGAATATCTCAGCTCTGTAGGTCTATACAATGCAGGTGAATGGGGTGCAAAACTTTGAAGCTCCAAGAGAACATAAAGGCAGCATAAAAGTAATCCATATGACTCCAGTGGTTTAATCCATGTCTTCTTGTTAAAACCTCTTTCTATTTTTCTCAGATATGGAATTGCCGGGAGCACAAATGTAACAGGTGACCAAGTGAAAAAGTTGGATGTCCTGTCCAATGATCTGGTTATAAACATGATCAAGTCCTCCTTTACTTCCTGTGTTTTGGTGTCTGAGGAAGATGAAAAAGCCGTCATTATAGAACCAGAGAAACGGGTGAGTGTGTGTGTGTGTGTTAAAGCACACATTTCTGTATTTTAAACTTTACCATGTAGTTTTCTTCTGAAAACGACAGTATTTTGACCAAATTTGATTGACCATAAACCTACACACACATACTGTACAATACCTTCTCTTAACATGACTTTACACAACATTTCTCAGCAGGCCTCGACCCAGTTTAGTTTTAAACAAATGTGACACAGATGTGACATCATATTCTTGATAATGTGACATCATATTCTTTCTGTGTAATTAAAACGTTTCCATGGTATTTTATTGATTTACACAATTGTGTATCATTATAATTTTAATCACAATTGTTAGCGAAAGATGTAGGAGTATTACATAACTTGCTTGTTTTAGTCTGTGCTGGTTATTGTCTTTGAAATCTGATTTGTTTAGTTGCTTTGTTGCATCTACTGTATCTGTAATAATTGCAACCTTGATGCATGTGTGTGAGCCAGTAAACCTCATAATGTATGATGCCATGCAGTAACTTATATTTTGTTTTTCACCCAGGGCAAATATGTGGTTTGCTTTGACCCTCTGGATGGCTCTTCCAACATTGACTGCTTAGCTTCTATTGGAACCATTTTTGCAATTTACAGAAAGGTACAGTATTCAAGATAAATTGCAATACAAATGGATCTCATCTCTTTACAGTCATTAGAAGACTAATATATAGTGTTTGTCTTACATGTGTGTGTCTCTAGGACACTGATGATGAGCCCTCAGAGAAGGATGCCTTGCGAAGTGGCAGAAACATCGTGGCAGCAGGGTATGCCCTCTATGGCAGTGCCACCATGCTGGTTCTCTCCACAGGCCAAGGAGTCAACTGCTTCATGCTTGATCCTGTAAATCACCACAATGTTACCTACTTCATAACCTATATACATTTTAATATATATAACTGTTGCATAACCTCTAAAACAGTTATCTTACTACATCCTTTTCTTTCCTCCTTCATTAGGCCATCGGTGAGTTCATACTTGTAGACCAGGATGTGAGGATCAAGAAGAAGGGAAAGATCTACAGTCTCAATGAAGGCTATGCACAGCAATTTTACCCAGATGTAACAGAATACCTGCAAAAAAAGAAATTTCCAGAAGTAAGTCTCCATTCAGGAACCAGGTGTCTACTAGCTGTGCTTTTGTTCTGAACACATCTCACTGAAGGACAGATATACTGTATACTTTAGCCTTTTACCATGTGTTAAAAACATGGCCAGATCATGGACCTGCGAGGCCCCTGGGCATATGTCTTCAGTGGCCCTGGGCCCCTAGTGGTGGTCAGCTTGTACTATATGCACCATGTGCCCTTGGTTAAACATACTCTTATGAATTGTAGAACTAGTACAAATCTTGTAGAAATAAAAGAACAGATTCACAAAGTCCATTTAAGTCAGCTCAGGTGGACAATATTGTCCCCAACGTACAGTATTTAATAAATCTTACAAAAACATATGTTTTTCTCTCTGATCTGCAGGATGGAAGTTCACCATATGGAGGGCGCTATGTGGGGTCCATGGTAGCTGATGTGCACAGGACGCTGGTCTATGGTGGAATTTTTCTTTATCCTGCTAATGTCAAGAGCCCCAAGGGCAAGGTGAGAAATTAATGAATCATGAGATATTTCATAGAGTTTCTAGATTGTTTAAAGAAATAATCCAGTGAAAAATTAGAATTCTCTCATCATTTACTCACCCTCACATCATTCCAAATGTGTATGACTTTCTTTCTTCTACTGAACACAAATTAAGATTTTTAGAAGTATTTTTTTAGTTCTGTAGGTCCTCACAGTGCAAGTGAATGGTGGCCGGAACTTTGAAGGTACAAAAAACACATAAAGGCTGCATAAAAGTAATCCATAAAACTCCAGTGGTTAAATCCATATCTTCACAAACAATAAGATATGTGGGCAAGAAACAAATAAATATTTTCTTTTTTTACTATAAATTCTCCACCCTAACAGTAAGTGGCAATAAACAAGAGAAGAAGAATGTGAAAGTAGAGATTCATATTAAAAAACGTACTTACGAATTGACCTGTTTCTCACCCATACTTATCATATCACTTCTGAAGACATGGATTTAACCACTGGAGTCATATGGATTACTTTTATGCTGCCTTTATATGCTTTTGGTCACCATTCACTGAAATTGTGACAAGGGAGGACTGGGCCGGTTTCTATGTAAAATGTATGGTCGAATTATTTTCTCTGTCTGCCACTACATTGTGAGAACCTACAGAGCTGAAATGTTGTTCTAAAAATCTTTGTTTGTATTCAGCAGAAGAAAGAAAGTCATACACATCTAGGATGGTATGAGGTGAATAAATTATGAGAGAATTTTCATTTTTGTGTGAACTATCCCTTCATCATATACTATAAGCTGTTGAGTTACAAAAAGAGCAGTGTTCTGTGTCATTTTACAATATATTTTGAGGCAACAGTCTCATAGGCTTTATATTTCTTTCTGGTTGGCTGGCCTACAGCTAAGGCTGTTGTATGAGTGCAACCCCATGGCCTTCATCATAGAGCAGGCTGGTGGTATGGCGACAACAGGAGCCATGAATGTTCTGGACATCAAACCGGACACAATCCACCAGAGGGTTCCTGTCGTACTGGGCTCCCCTGATGATGTACAAGAGTATATTGCCATCTTCAAGAAACACAACAAATGAGATGCAACCAGATGATCATCTTTTGCTATCTACTGTAGACATCATCACCCTACTGAAATTTGAAACCTAGGGAAATGAGATGTCACGAAGCATTATTGTCTGTATATACATAAGGGTACAAACATGTTCCATTTTCAGTTCATTAATGTTTGTGTTGGGTCCATTTTTTTACTTGTATGACCCCCATTTATGTGATTTGTTAAAATAAGTAATATATCAATGCCACAGGTTATACTGACTAATATTGAGTCCTATAAACACTTCTGTTCATCTTCAGAATAAAATATATATATATGTAATTTGATAATTTGTCTGTTTATATGCATATTTATTTTGCAGGTATATTTATATATTTCTATATCTATACATGTTGTAAACCTCTATATACAGTATGCATCATATGATGATGAGTTGATGATGATGATGTCATATCCATGTTGCATTCCCTTAGTAAGGTTCTTTGCAGTAAGTCATTGTAATAGCAAAGTGTGAGTAATATGGCAAGACTGGGATTCTGGTTAATCATGATTTGTGTGTCTACTATAGTTGTAATACCTCTTTCAACCAAGATGTTTTCTTGGACTGACATGTTGTGGCAAAGGAAGTTTGAAAGCTACAGCTCACAGAATATGTTGTGTTGCCTAAGGTCTGTTGTAGCCCTTCTTAGAAAATTAATTATGTAGGCTACAGTGTTGGGTAAGTTACTCTTAAAAAGTAATTAATTACTAACTACCCTAATTACATCTTCTACAGTGTAAGTAGATAACTGTACAAATTACTCTTTCTGAAAGTAATTGCATTACTGATTACTAATTTCTTTCTAAAACTCTTATCAACCTCGACCAGATGAAAAATTCAAGGATAGTCCTGAAACTGTTCTTTTAATTTTTTCAGATAAATCATAGAAAATCAAATACATGATTCATGAACTGGCCAAAGAATTTAAGGGGTGTTAGATAATTTTGTCATCCAATGTATTTAATTTATTTGTTGATCTGCAATCCCCGTCTCGATACGGCTCAGCTGAGGGAAGAAATAAGTGACACAGAGAACCAATGCTATCAAATCCTTCTTCAGCGTTTATTGTTTCAGCATTCTGTTATATGGTCCAGAAAACCACATTCCACTGGACCCTCACCAATGAAATAGTCCTTTACTTTATATGGGGGTGACATACATTCGAGGTACGTGTGAAACGTGAGAATAGAGAGAAAAAACAGATTCCTTAGAACATCTTTAGAACAGGGAGCAGCTGCAGCTACCCAACAAAATATGTTTAAAAGAGGCCTTCATTATTCCACATTACATCACCAGAGAAGTTGTTGAGAAGCCTTAATTATTCTACAAGGGGGAAGTGTTAAATTAGAAAACATATATTTTAACATTAGATGTTACAATTTGCTTAATTTTACTATTGTTTTATATAGACTTGTTCTATAGTCTATAAAGTATTTAACACAATTACATCAGAAGTAGCTGTAATTACATTACTGGAAAATTAAGAGCAATCCCATACTTTACTATTTTCTTTGAAAAAGTAATTTAATTACTGTAATTAATTACTTAGTAATGCTACCCAACACTGATTATGTAAAGATTAGTTACAAGCAGGGCTCCAGTTGAGGGGGGATGCTAGGGAAAATTCCCTTGTTGCAAGAAATACCAAAAAGCAGCCTCCTTGTAAAACCACTCACTGCTTACAAGTACTGTATGTAGATGCATGAACGTGTAATTGCAGAATTTGTTAAACATTAAAAGAGCGCTGATTTCAACTTCAAATAATCATTGGCAACTGCTTTTTTACAATAGGTTTATTTATGGGTTATCAGTCATGTTTTTGTTGCTGGCTTTCATCATGTCTGTTTTGTTGGTTGTGTTGATGTCTGCTTAAAATCGAGTATTGTTGTCAGTAGTGTCAGTAGTCTTTTTTACTATTATTTTGCTGTGACATACTGTAAGGCCCTGTAATGCATGATGTCCATGTTTTATTCATGCCATGAGTTGCATTGAAGGTCTAGACTTAAAATGCACTGACCACTTCTGACAAATTAATTAACTTATAGACTACATAAGAAATACATTAATAACTACATCAAGGTAGACTCTATCCCAACTAAAATTAAAAAATAAATAATTAAAGCTAAATAAAAATATAGCCTATCTAGAGGGGGCAGGCAGGTGAAAGGTAATGACGGTGAAAACAGAGTGTTACAGGGCATTAAACAGCACTGATAAATCAGAGTAAAGTATCAATATTCACTTTACTCAGCCATCCGCAATCCTGCGCTTTTAAGCATGTATTTGTCCTCATCTAGTGGTGAGATGCTCGAACCACACTGAAAAGTGGGTTGACCCAAACTGTAATGACGTCAGACGCCAAGAAAAAAAACGAAACAAAAAAAAAAAATCGTCACTGTATTTTTCCTTCGCAGGTGTCTCCACTGGCCATCACGAAGGAGTTACAGTACATACTTATCCAGGTAACATCTCATTTGGTTCACATTCACTCCCAAAGTAATTCTTCTCATTTATATTGTTTGTATGTACATCTTTTAAAGCTAGCTAGTCATGTTTTCTACTGGTTAGATAGTAGCTGGTCGTCTCGCAGATGTCCTGCGACTATATTAAGTGATTCTTGTTCAGTTAAAAATTCAGGGCGTAACATGAAACGGTTTGTAAAACTGTAGCGATCACTTTGTAAAACAAGAATAGAAAATCCATTGCCATTAGCCGGCACATATAAGCCAATTTAGCTTATCTACACTAGGTTATGCACTTATAACAATTGTAGCTCAATTCAGATATCCTGCCTGTTATTGCCATATCTTAAACCCTTTCGACAGAAGTTTTGCACCCTCTAGTGCTTGTTAAATTAAATAAGTTTTCGGTTATCAAAAATATACAGTCATGTTAAATAAAACGGACAGTTGCATGGTCCTAATGCTTGCATGTTTGCTCAATCCTCTTAAAAGCAAAGCCGCGGCAATGTCACTGAGTTCCACATGCTCTCCCAATCTGTCACGAGATAGAACTGCACTCTTGCCTTCCTATGATGCACTATAAACTATGTAAATTCGGTTCTTTGGTTACTATATTTCTTTATTGTTCAGGATGACTTTGGGAGCAGTTGCCTCTGTGATCCTCGCCATAGGAGGGGCTGTCATGTTTTCTGCTCTTCATAAGATTGAAGAAGGACATGTGGGTGTTTACTACAGGTCAGTTGCTCAATATTTTCCAATAAACTCCTCACAGAAGCATAAAGGCCTATTCACAATTCTGTCTTTTTTAGAGCGAATGTTCGTTCCGAATGTGCTTTTGAATTGGAACAATGGATTAATATGGCGCTATTCACACTGACAAAATTGTCTGCGATGAAAACTCACTGACCAATGAGATACAGGGCCCTATTTTAAGAGTGCTTATATGGAATCAATTCCATGCCACATATATTTGCAAAAATATAAAGTATTGCAAAATCAAGTTTTGCAAAAGAAAAAAGTATTGAGCAAACAAACAAAAAAAATGTTTAAACAAAAATTAAGTATCACAAACGTAAAATAAGGTATCGAGAGAAAAAAAGAAAGTTTTGCAAACAAAAATAAAGAATTGCAAAATATAAATAAAATATAGCAAAAACCAAGATATAATTAATTGCAAAAATCAATGACTGTTGTAAAAGAAACTAAAGAACTTTTATGCAGCAATGATTTTGCCACACATCATTTCTTTGCAATGCTACTAATTATTTTGCAATGCTCCTTTTAATCTCTTTAGAGAAAAAACTGCAGATGCTGGCTATGTTAGCGAGTATGGCTAATAAATTCATCGCTTTAACTGATCTCTAACTTTTTTTATCTGAAGCAAACGCTGTTAAAGCACATTTAATGCTAATTAAATAAAAGGAAACAATCAACTTTATATACCTGAGATCCACCTGCATGCCTGTGCTCAGCCATGATGTTTGATCCGTGTCTCAAGCTAATGACGTAACTTCCAGAGAGGCATCACTGAGCCCGTTGTACACGCCCCAATCCCCTGACTCCACCACCACGTCAAAACAGTGCCATAAAGTGAAACGCACAGAAAAGTGAAGCGCAAAGGCAAAACGGTATCACGAGCTCACGCGTGATGGTAATGCAGATTAAAAGGAGCATTGCAAAATAATTAGTAGGCATTGCAAAGAAAAAGATGTGTGGCAAAATCATTGCTGCCTAAAAATCTGTTGCAGGGATAAAAAAGGATAAAAGTTCTTTAGTTTCTTTTACAACAGTCATTGATTTTTGCAGTTAATTATATCTTGGTTTTTGCTATATTTTACAGGTGAAACTCGAAAAATTAGAATGTCGTGCAAAAGTTCATTAATTTCAGTAATTCAACTTAAAAGGTGAAACTAACATATTATATAGACTCATTACAAGCAAAGTAAGATATTTCAAGCCTTTATTTGATATAATTTTGATGATTATGTCTTACAGCTTATGAAAACCCCAAATTCAGAATCTCAGAAAATTAGAATATTGTGAAAAGGTTCAGTATTGTAGGCTCAAAGTGTCACACTCTAATCAGCTAAACACCTGCAAAGGGTTCCTGAGCCTTTAAATGGTCTCTCAGTCTGGTTCAGTTGAATTCACAATCATGGGGAAGACTGCTGACCTGACAGTTGTGCAGAAAACCATAATTGACACCCTCCACAAGGAGGGAAAGCCTCAAAAGGTAATTGCAAAAGAAGTTGGATGTTCTCAAAGTGCTGTATCAAAGCACATTAATAGAAAGTTAAGTGGAAGGGAAAGGTGTGGAAGAAAAAGGTGCACAAGCAGCAGGGATGACCGTAGCCTGGAGAGGATTGTCAGGAAAAGGCCATTCAAATGTGTGGGGAGCTTCACAAGGAGTGGACTGAGGCTGGAGTTACTGCATCAAGAGCCACCACACACAGACGGGTCCTGGACATGGGCTTCAAATGTCAAACATCTTACCTGGGCTAAAGAAAAAAAGAACTGGTCTGTTGCTCAGTGGTCCAAAGTCCTCTTTTCTGATGAGAGCAAATTTTGCATCTCATTTGGAAACCAAGGTCCCAGAGTCTGGAGGAAGAATGGAGAGGCACACAATCCAAGATGCTTGAAGTCCAGTGTGAAGTTTCCACAGTCTGTGTTGGTTTGGGGAGCCATGTCATCGGCTGGTGTTGGTCCACTGTGCTTTATTAAGTCCAGAGTCAACGCAGCCGCCTACCGGGACATTTTAGAGCACTTCATGCTTCCTTCAGCAGACAAGCTTTATGGAGATGCTGACTTCATTTTCCAGCAGGACTTTGCACCTGCCCACACTGCCAAAAGTACCAAAACCTGGTTCAATGACCATGGTATTACTGTGCTTGATTGGCCAGCAAACTCGCCTGACCTGAACCCCATAGAGAATCTATGGGGCATTGCTAAGAGAAAGATGAGAGACATGAGACCAAACAATGCAGAAGAGCTGAAGGCCGCTATTGAAGCATCTTGGTCTTCCATAACACCTCAGCATTGCCACAGGCTGATAGCATCCATGCCACGCCGCATTGAGGCAGTAATTAATGCAAAAGGGGCCCAAACCAAGTACCGAGTACATATGCATGATTATACTTTTCAGAGGGCCGACATTTCTGTATTTAAAATCCTTTTTTTTTTATTGAATTCATGTAATATTCAAATTTTCTGAGATTCTGAATTTGGGGTTTTCATAAGCTGTAAGCCATAATCATCAAAATTATATCAAATAAAGGCTTGAAATATCTTACTTTGCTTGTAATGAGTCTATATAATGTATTAGTTTCACCTTTTAAGTTGAATTACTGAAATTAATGAACTTTTGCACGATATTCTAATTTTTCGAGTTTCACCTGTATTTATGTTTTGCAATTCTTTATTTTTGTTTGCAAAACTTTATTTTTTTCTCTCGATACTTTATTTTATGTTTGTGATACTTAATTTTTGTTTTTTTAAAAAATTGTTTTTGCTCAATACTTTTTTCTTTTGCAAAACTTTATTTTATTTTGCAATACTTTATATTTTTGCAAATATATGTGGCATGGAATTGATCCCATATGCTTAGCAATATGTCATAGGCACAAATTCAATGGGTATGGCCATGAAGTTTCAGTATTTCTGTGCAAGCATGCGCTTAGTCTAGGTACAAATGGGTTTGGAGAAGTGTGCACAAGGCGCTAATGGACTGGGTCAAGTGCAATTTAATTTAGAGGTTCTTATTTTATTTTGAACATATAATTAATCATTATTATTAACAAAGACGGCACATTCATAAGAAGTTGGTAGAGTAAATGGACTGTATAATGAATTGGAACAATACAAAAATTGACTTCCATTATTTTGTGTATTAACTGCTTTGACTGTGATAAGCTGCTTTTATACGCATGGAAAAGCTTGTAAATCTGATATAGTGATATAATGAATTGTGATATATCCCTAATAGCACATACATCTATTTGATAGAGACCCTGAATTCAATACTAATATGCAATAATTAAATAGAGAACAGGCCGTGAGCCAGTATTATCTTTTGAATACTGTGCAACATATTTTCTATTATACCTGTTATTCTTATTGTAATTTATTCCAGGTGTATTTATATCCATATACCTTGTGTTATATTATCCAGGCATTATAAAAAGAAAAATTGGGTGAGAAGTACATTTGGAATATACTTGTAGCAAAAGACATGTGCAAATATAAAGACACAAGACGTATATTTATGCAGCAGCGCTCTTATCTCACTCACATAAAAAACACAGATTCTATATTCCTCAAAATGCATAACATACAAAAAAAATAGGTAATATAAATTAGGTAAATAAATGCTTTAACAGCGGTCAATATATTTATCCCTTGCATTGACAACTCAACGCTGAAAGGTTCGGGCAGGTAACTAGTATAAATATGTTTGAAATATGTTTACGCTTCATTCATTTTGGTCTCACTGTGACTAGACCTTTAGTTGGAAGTTCTTCTTGCAAATTTGTTGTGAACAATTCTTAACCAAGCGATGCTGAGAATGCTTCTCTTCTATCAGGGGTGGAGCTTTGCTAACTGCAACCAGCGGTCCTGGATTTCATCTGATGCTGCCGTTTATTACGACATTCAAGTCTGTACAGGTAAAAGACAGACTTACAGAGAGCAGTATAGCTAAACTTAAAGTTTTCTGTTTCTTTCAGTATACTTTTTCTCTTTTCTTGCAGACAACCCTACAAACAGATGAAGTAAAGAATGTACCATGTGGCACAAGGTAAGGTTGATTTTTCATGCATCAGATCTTCTAAATGCTGAAGGTGTTGTGACACTAAACTTTGTGTTCCTTACATTTTCTTTCATACGCATGCAAACACTTATGCTGCATAGCAAAATTCAAGTTTGGTGAACTCTGGTCTATGAGTTTGTATAGCGAGAAGATGACCAATATAGAATCTAAACATCACAAATTATTTATAGGCTAGTGATTAAAAAATGGTTGAAGTTGAGGCCATGGCCTGGTACTTCGTGCATGTGCTCCAACAGTGATATTAATGCCAACAAGTGCTGAAATATGGAACAACAGCATGATTGCGAGTGTGAAATTGCTTCAACATAACAGTTCAACAAACAAGTTGAAAATATTAAATAAATTACATTTCAGACAAAAATTGGCCAATTAGATCATGCATTTCTTCTCTGCCAGCGAATATATTTCCAAAAGAAGCCAAATCTTCAAACACAATACTGCTCTCTGCACTGCACTCATACTCTGGTTTTGAACTAGTGGTGTTTTGTTCATAAATGAATCAGCGTTTTTCACATTTTCTTTGAAGTGAATGAATCCTTCTCGTTCTGTGTTGAACAACTCTGTGTTTAGCAAGGAATCAATTGAGTCAATGATTGAATGACTTATAACATACAGTAAAAGATGCTTGTTTGTCACCACCTACTGGTATAAAAATACAATCTCCTGAAATGGTCACTGAACGAATCAGTGACCGAAATCAAAATGAATGATAAATCAAAATCTCCACGACTATTTGGAAAGCAACCCCACATGAGGTTTACATATTTAGTTGTCACTCATTCATTTCAGTTGTCACTCATTCATGGTTCTTTTTTTGGCTTGCAGTGGAGGTGTAATGATCTACTTTGATCGCATTGAGGTGGTGAACTTCCTTATTCCTACAGCAGGTAAAATGCCTTTGTTCTTAATTAGAGTTTTCCAGTTTAGATCTATAAATGTTATTATTTTTATCTGCTATGTTCATCTCATCAGTTACCTTTCCTCTTTTACTATCATCTTCTCAGTGTATGGCATTGTAAGAAACTTCACTGCTGACTATGACAAAGCCCTGATTTTCAACAAAGTTCACCATGAGCTGAATCAGTTCTGTAGTGTGCACACACTTCAGGAGGTCTACATAGGCCTGTTTGGTAAGTTTTGACCCAGCCATGCACATATTGATGCCAAATTGGATGACCTTATCATCGTAAGCTTGTTAGGATTTTCCTGCTTTAAAAACAATAATGCTTGTCCTCAGCTGGTTCAGGTTATATCTAACCTGGGAGGGGTGCTATGTGAACATACAGTATTAATCAAAGGTTTTGGCACTTGTTAAAAATGTTGCATATTGAGGATGTCTTCAAACATAATGCCATAAAAAGTTTTCATTTATCAGTTAACATCATTCAAAGTCCAGTAAATTTAAAAAAGCTACATCAATATTTGGTGTGACCACCTTTGCCTTCAAAACAGCACCAATTCTCGTAGGTCATCTGGACACAGTTTTTCTGGGTTGTTGGCAGATAGGATGTTCCAAGCTTCTTGGAGAATTTGGAACAGTTCTTGACTCTATTTAGGTGGCCTCAACTACTTCCGGTCTCTTCATGTAATCCCAGACTGACTCTGTTCAGTGGGGGGCTTTGTGAGGGTCATGCTATCTGTTGCAAAGCTCCCTGTTATTCTATTCTATTCTTTTTGAAAAAGGAATGTTCAGGAGTTTAAAATGTATATTTGTTTTATGTTTTTATATATTGACACACTAAAGCTGAAGATATATATAACCATCTTAAGACAAATGCTTTTGTGAAACTAAGACTTTATAACCATCTTAATACAAATGCTTTTGTGAAACTATGTGCCCTAAGACTTTTGCACAGTACTGTAGGGAACTATGAATCTGAGTGAACATCCATGACGTGTGGAGTCCCACAAGGCAAATTTTTTTTTTCTCTGCTACTGTTCAACCTGTAAATGCTCCCACTAGGCCAAATTATGAAAAAGAACAAAATTGCGTACCATAGCTATGCAGATGACACCCGGATTTATGTAGCCTAATTTTACCGCTAAATGACTACAGCCCTATAGACAATCTGTGCTTGTGCATTGATGAAATGAATAGTTGGATGTGCCAAAACGTCCTTCAGTTAAACAATACAAGTCATTGTATTTGGTAACAAAGACAAAAGATCAAGTAAGGAATCTTAATGTTATTTTGGAGTCAGACCATATCAGTAGTCATATTAAATCAATAACTAAATCAGCCTACTATCATCTAAAAAATATAGCGAGAATTAGATGTTTTGTATCCAGCCACAACTTGTTCATGCATTCATCACTTTGTGGATTACTGCAATGAACTTCTCACTGACCTTCCAAAGAAAATAAAAAATTAGACAGCTGCAGCTCATTTTATCTGACTCCAATTTTATATTAATCTGACTCCAATTTAAGTTGACCTCTAATTTAGATTAAAGCTCTTATTACTTTCTGATCATTCTTTTAATATAACATTTTTAAATTAAGTTATTGATTACTCTAAATCCTCTTCTATTCATTGTCCTTTTGATCAGTTTCTAATGAAATTGAAACTGAAATTCTGTAAATGGGTTCCTCCTATATTAAAGCTCCAGTAATTATATAATTTATTAACTAAAAATTTCTAAATGGCTTTCTCCTGCCCGGCTATATCCAGGGCAGTTTCTCCTATATTAAAGCTCCAGTAATGATATAAATGATTTTGGAGGAATACAGAATAAATCAAATAATAACAATTTATTTGCCAGATAGGATTAAAAACATGTTACAAAATTCAATCAAAGCCAAATTCACATATGACCAGAATAAATAAACATTCCTAAAAATAAAAAGTCAAAAGTCAAAGAAACATACCGGGCAATTAAAAAACTACATGCAATTGCAAAGCATGGGAGATTTGGCTACAGACTTCCTGGTAGAGAAAACTACACACAGTGCTTTCTGTGTGGGTCAATCTGGCTACAGAGAGACCCGGATTTCTTTGTCATTACACACAACAACTGTGCTGCAGATTCCATGAGCTCTGGGCCAGCTTTCCTTAAACATCCAAACTATAAACAAAGGGAATTTTGGGAGTGGTTAGGTTTACAGACCCCGAAGCAATGGCCAGATTTTGTTTACATTGCTAAAACCGTATTACATTATCAATTGTGGGGATGAAACCATAGTCGCAGACCTTTTAAATTCTATCAAACATTCCTATTTACATAATTTGTACACATCAGATATGATATTTAGTTATTTACAGATCTTAGGTGAGTTTGAGATGATTCTGAGCTGAAGGGGAACGAAGGAGAGGGGGGGCAGAGATTTGCGTTTTATGTTCCTTGCTCAGTAGGATGTGTTGACTTGATGTGAGGATGATGTTATTATGTGTGAAAGTTTTTATGACTTGGTTCTCGCAGAGGTCTTTGACTTTTACGACAACTTGGTGCCAGCCTTACAGCAGAACTCAAAACTTTTGAGGTATTCAGTTACATAAAAAAATTTAAGTTAATACATTACAAATTTAAGTAAGCATAACTGTCAGATTTTGATTTTGTACTACTCATGCATGTTGATTTTTATTTTTTTAAACTTGTAATATTAAGTAAGCTAACTCATACATTTTAATGGTACTTAACTTTAAATCTTTGGCTGAACTTAAAAACACCATGTAGGCTAAACTTAAATATGTCAAGTAAAAGAAACCTATCTAGCTTCAGAACAGTGGTTCCCAAACTTTTACAGTGGCGTACCCCTTCAAACATTCAACATCCTTTCACGTACCCCCTCACATAAAATTCACACAAGGTCATTTGAAAATATGTCTGTTTAACACAATTATATTTGTAAAACAACTCACTTATATTAAACATGTTATATCATTACATGTTTTGTACATTATATTAATCATACACATACTGAATAAATGGCTTACCGATTGAAATGGGAATGCTAGATATGATATAACTGCATAACTTGAAAACGGCCCCCTCATTGCGTCACGCTGTATGCAAGAATAGTGTTCGGTTCTGTGCCTTGAATTGCGCATCATTGCATATAGGGCATTGCCGGCCGTTTTTTAGCATTATGGATAAGTATCTGTGCAATTGCGCGGTCCGCTCAAGGTGATTTTTTTTATGTCACATCTAAAACTGTTGGCAATGTTGAGCTCATTTGGTGAAAAAACATCATGTAACAATGTAAAAACAGGTCTCTAGAGTGCGAGCAAATGTGATTGAAAATTACTATGTCATATAATATGAATAATTATTTGTATTATTTGTAATAAATATATCAATTATTTAGTGCCTCTGACTGTCTGACACCTGTCATCAAAGCTTTTGAACTTATACCATCAGAATCAAAACTCCCTATTGTAACAACTGGTGTCCTAGGAGTCAAGAGGAGATGCAGGAGTAGGAACTTTAAATCCTTTAATTACCATCACTGGAGTGGAACAAACGCAGGAGTAACATCAAACATAACAATACAATTCAAGGATTGACAACTACTGACAAAACTAGAGTGTATATATACACCCCTCTTTAAATGGGCGACTCCTGGCGCCCCAAGACAGATGACAGTGAGGAAATGGAGAAGAATGATCCCAGGAGGATGATCGGGGCCTGGGAGGCGGCCGCAGGACAGGGACTGGTTCAGGAGGCCTGGGAGGCGGCCACAGGACAGGGACAGGTTCAGGAGGCCTGGGAGGCGGCCACAGGACAGGGACAGGTTCAGGGGGCCTGGGAGGCGGCCGCAGGACAGGGGCAGGTTCAGGGGGCCTGGGAGTCGGCCACAGGGCAGGGACAGGTTCAGGAGGCCTGGGAGCTGGCCACAGGGCAGGGACTGGGTCTGGAGGCCTGGGAGTCGGCCAGAGGACAGGGACTGGGTCTGGAGGCCTGGGAGTCAGCAATAAGACAGGGACTGGGTCAGGAGGCCTGGGAGTGGGCGGAGTCGTGGAATGCGGAGCCCCTAACCAAGCCAACAGAAAAATGTGTGCATTAACCCTGTGCACGACGGCGCCAACCGGCGTCAATCCCTCTAAACTCAAAAGGTCCATGTACATCCACGAGAGCCCCCGTAACAACTTTGCTGTTGGATTTTCTGCACAAATTTAGTGAGGCAAAAGTACAGTACAGAAAATGCTTTGTAAAACAAACCCCAACCAACAGGCAGAATAAACACAAAGAATGTGTAGATTCTTTCACAGAACTGCCTCAAAGGTGTGTTCCTCCACCAAATGAATTCCAGCCGATATAAAGGCGTTCAGTTTCCTCGGAGAGACAAACAAGTGTTCAGTGAGCCGGCTGTTTACGAGTGCAGCAGATGACGTAATCATTCCATTGACCCTCAAAAATACTCTACAAAACAAACTCCATCCAACAGGAGGCAAAAGCACAAAATGAACAGATTCATCCACAACTGTCTTGAAGCAGTGTTATTCCACAAAACAAACTCCAGCTTCTAGGCGGAGCCAGCACAAAAAGAAACAAAAAATGCATCCCGGTTCCCCAGATGGTCAATAGTGTATTGAGCGAGTTTAATTCACTCTGAGGCCACATAAAAAAATACACCATGACTTATTCAGTCAGTCAACTTTATAAAATCCTTTTTGTGGCCTTGTAGATATTTTGCGTCCAACCGTAATGTCCATTCTTCATCTGGCCGGGAACTTCAGTGTAAAAGCAATCTTCCGACCATGCAATTGTTTCTTGAAGGAGTGTTATTCCACAAAACAAACTCCAGACACTAGGCGGAACAAACTGAAACAAAGATGGCGCCCAGATTCTTCAGACAGCCAAGAGTACGTTAATCCACTCAGGAGCTACATGAGGAACACCAAATGACTCACTCCATTGCTTGCTTGGGACTCATAAATACTTTGAGGCCATCCTTAGCCTCTATTCTCAGTTTGGCAAACTGCAAAAACAGTGCTAAAGCGATCTTCCATTGATTTAAGAGTTTCTTACATTCCTTGAATTCATCGCGTTTCTCTCGAATTAGCAAAGTCCGGGAACAAGAAAATATTGTGATCCTTCCAAGAAAGATTTCCTTTGCTCCTCACCGAGATTTTTATTGGATGATCTCAGAAATTTGGAATTGATCTGGGCTTGTTTCCCTCAGCAGATCTGCGAGCCGGGACTCTGTGAGCTTGCTCGATTTCCAGCTTATGGCCTGTTATATCGAGCAGACTCGGAAAGAGCTCATTTAGGAATTTCACCATATCTCTGCCTTCTTCATGCTCAGGAATTCCAACTATCCGTATGTTATTTCTTTGGCTCCTATTTTTAAGATCTTTCAGTTTTTCCAAAATGGTCACTAGTGGATTAGAGGATAATTCCCTTTCCAGATAATCAATCTATTTCTCAACATCTGCCACTCTTGTAACCAACTCAGAGAATTTTGTTTCCATCGTTTTAATCGATCAACGTATTATTGTGAGATCATCCAAGTCAGCAACAACCTTCATCA